>NW_027590318.1:40000-120000 GCF_964213995.1 Mustelus asterias | reverse complement strand
AGTGTATAAGAGTGAGTGAGTGCGGGCGGGAGAGGGCATGAGTGTTAAGTTTCAGTTTATCTACTAGTGTGACAAGTAGGGTTACATTAACACTGCAATGAAGTTACTGTGAGAATCCCCCAGGTGCCCACACTCCGGCGCCTGTTCGGGTTACACTGAGGGAGAATTTAGCACGGCCAATGCACCCTAACCAGCACGTCTTTCAGACTGTGGGAGGAAACCGGAGCACCCGGAGGAAACCCACGCAGACACGGGGAGAACGTGCAGACTCCGCACAGACAGTGACCCAAGCCGGGAATCGAACCCGGGTCCCTGGCACTGTGAGGCAGCAGTGCGAACCACCGGTGATAAGGGGGAGAGTTAACAGAAAGCAGCTGGTGAGAATATACTGGCCGCTTTTAATTTAATCCAAATTAATGAATTAGAAACTTTTAACCTAAGGAATTGACATCCGAGGATTTCAGTTTAAAATCCCATTGAAGCTCCCTGTCTCATAATGGGATGTTTTTGCCTGTATTTCGTAATTAGTGACTTCATATCTCACAGCGAGATAAATAAAACTTTTTTCCAATTGATAGGGACAGCTCAATGGACAAAACTGGTGTGAGAAAGGGGCAAATCCTTTGAAAATGGAGGCAGAGAGGAGGCTTTGTTCAACTCCCATTCTTTCCCTGACTTCAGCAGGCTGGGCAGGAAGTGTGAGCAGAGAGGGGGGGATAGACAGACACACACTGACACAATCCCCCCAATCCACTCACTCACACATCCCCATTCCCCCTCCACTCGCTGGGTTGTGGGGAGCGGCTGCAAGGATTTTCAGGGCTGGTGTGGGGGGGTCAGGGGGTTTTTGAAATGGACGAACACGACCTACAGGGGAAAAGAAATAAAGTTTGAAACTAAACTAAAGAAACTAAAGACAGGAACTTGCAGAATCCATTGCCTCCCTGCATTAACATATCAAGAGTCAGTCTGACATTGCCACAAACTCCTCTGGGGTGAGAGGGGGAGGGGGGGTGAATTAGCATCTCAATAGAGAGACAGACATTGTAAACATGTCAGAGACTCAGGGTGGGGTTTGCATCCAGCACACTCAGGATAAATGTGAATCTGAGAGCCTTCAGTCCCCACACCAATAATCCCCCTGCACTGAAAACATTCCCACTCTGATTCAGTGTGTGTGTGTGTCAGTGTGTGTGTCAATCTGCTTTTTGACCTGTGCTTTGCTTGTGTGGACATGATGCTGAATGGACTTGAATGGAAATGCTGGACTCCTCGCTGTGATATGTTGTGTGTCTTATTGTTAAAATGGCCGTGTCTCTTTTTCTCTCTCTTTTTAACCAATTTTTATCTCTTTTTCTCCTGAGGAATTTTGAAAACTGGGGATGTGTCGAGGATCCAAAGGACGGGAATGTTTGTGACCAGGATGAAGGAGAGGAGCTTCTTCCAGAGGGAGGGCTGACTGAGGCCTGTTGCTCAGGCTTCACCCTGAGTGAGTTGTGTCTGTTTATTAACCTGATCCAGATTTAATGTTTCATATCAGAGGGAGCGAGATCTGAATGAGAGTGGAATAGAGAGAGAGAGAGAAACACACAGGGAGGGAACTGTCTCATAGAATCATAGAAACCCTACAGTACAGAAAGAGGCCATTCGGCCCATCGAGTCTGCACCGACCACAATCTCACCCAGGCCCTACCCCCATATCCCTACATATTTACCCACTAGTCCCTCTAACCTAGGCATCTCAGGACACTAAGGGCAATGTTTAGCATGGCCAATCAACCTAACCCGCACATCTTTGGACTGTGGGAGGAAACCGGAGCACCCGGAGGAAACCCATGCAGACACGAGGAGAATGTGCAAACTCCACACAGACAGTGACCCAAGCCGGGAATCGAACCCAGGTCCCTGGAGCTGTGAAGCAGCAGTGCTAACCACTGTGCTACCGTGCCACCCTAACTCTTTAGTCTCTGCTTTACAACTGACTTGTTGTGTTTGGGTGTTACTGAGAGATTGTGTCACTGAGAGGAGATCCTGGGTTTTTGCTGTGCTATTTAATTTAAATATTTTCTTGTATTTTAATTATTTTCTCTCTCTTTCCCCAAGAATTAATATTTAGATTTTACTGAGAGATTGTGTAACTGAGAAGGGGGAATCCTGGCCTCTTGTGCTATTTAATTTAAAGAATTCTTGTATTTTAATTAATTATTTTCTCTGCTCCCCAGGAATTTGAATTTTGAAGACTGCAACATGACTCGGAATCCTTGGACAAGGGGCTTTTCTCCAGAGGAGGATGGATGGACTGAGGCCTGTTCTATAGGCCGCATGTGACTTGTTGTCTCTTTATTACCCTGATCCAGGTTTAATTTTAATCTCGCTTCCTCGGATGAACCAGTTCTGGTTCGATTGTGGGGTGGGCTGGAGTTTAAAACCCTGGGGTTAAAATATCCCGGCTTTGCAATTAGTCACAAACAGGTTAACCCTTTGCTGGGTGGCAAAGAGTGAATTAAATATCTGTAATATGAAACTGTCTAAAAGTTAGTTTTAAATCCAAGATAACAGGGATGGGAGACAGAGCGCTGTTCCTAATTGTTGAATAAAATTCATAGAGGCCTTTATAATTCAGTTTTCAGATGTTCAGACTTTCATTGTGTCCTCTCTGCAGCTTTTCCCCCATTCTGTCTATTTCTCTCACTCTTTCTCTCCCTGTCCTTCCTCTATCTGTCTCTCTTTTTTATTCCCTCCCTCTCCCTCCCTCTTTTTCGCAGGAAGTCATATTTTGTTGGACAATCTCTCAGTAAAATCTGAGAAAGGGGAATCCTGGGCTCTTGTGCGATTTAATTTAAACATTTTCTGGTATTTTAATATATTTCTCTCTCTTTTACCCAAGAATTAATGTTTAGATTTTACTGAGAGATTGTGTAACTGAGAAAGGGGAATCCTGGGCTCTTGTGGATTCAATTTAAACATTTTCTTGTATTTAAATTAATTATATTCTATCTCTTCCCAAGGAATTCATATTTAGTTAGACAATCTCTCAGTGAAATCTTAGAAGGGGGAATCCTGGGCTCTTGTGCTATTTAATTTAAACATTTTCTTGTACTTTAATTAATTATTTTCTCTTCTCCCCAGGAATTTGAATTTTGAAGACTGCAACATGACTCGGGATCCTTGGACAAGGGGCTTTTCTCCAGAGGAGGATGGATGGACTGAGGCCTGTTCTATAGGCTGCAAGTGAGTTGTCATCTCTTTATTACCCTGATCCAGGTTTAAATTTAATCTCGCTTCCTCGGATGAACCAGTTCTGGTTCGATTGTGGGGTGTTTGGGGGGCTGGAGTTTAAAATGCTGGGGTTAAAATATCCCGGCTTTGCAATTAGTCACAAACACGTTAACCCTTTGGTGGGTGGCAGAGTAAATTATGTATGAAACTGTCTATAAGTTTGTTTTAAATCTAAAATAACAGGGGTCGGAGACAGAGCAATGAACCTAATTGTTGAATAAAATTCACAGAGGCCTTTACAATTCAGTTTACAGATGTTCAGATTTTCATTTCATCCTCTCCACAGCTTTTCCCCCATTCTGTCTATTTCTCTCTGCTTTTCTCTCCATTTCCTTCCTCTATCTGCCTCTCTTTATTCTCTCTCTCTCCCTCTTTTTCCCAGGAATTAATATTTAGTTGGACAATCTCTCAGTAAAACCTGGAAAGGGGCAATCCTGGGATTTTGTGCTGTGTGATTTTCATTCTGGGTGTCCCGGGGGGTTTGATTTCACTGTCTCAGCCCCTCTCTGCCTCACTCTCTCTCTGTATAAACTTTTCCCAAATTACAAAACACTCAACACAGCTGACTGCACCTTGTGGGATCTTGCTGGGGATTTTGTTTTAAAAAGGGTGTTTTCTCAGAGGCAGTTTAAACCTTTCAGGGGACTGTGGGGAAGTCTCCAGACTTGGGACAACACACACACAGGGTTGGGGGCTGGGGGTGGCGGGCGGGGGGGAGGTGGGCAGTCAGGTATACTGGTATTCTGGGAGACTGATATTCCCAACAAGGGCCAGAGGTCTCAGTGCTGAAACATATTAAACTGTTCAAACAGAGGCAGGCAGAAAGCCATGAGGCTTCAGAGCTCCCTGTAGATGCAAAGGTAACTCCCATTGCCAAAAAGTAGCCACATGTGAAGTGGAAACACCTTCCCTCAGCTTGTTACACACTGACCTTTCCACAAACCCCAACATGTTTACAAACACTCGCTGCAGTTTCTGCAAACTTTGTATCAAACTGCCTCCCATTCTGCTCAATACTGACCCCCTCTCAACCTGGCACTGAACTAGTGTCTGAATTGAGACAGAGACACACAGACAGAGTTTTTAAAGTTGAAAGTTTTAAAGTTTATAGATTAGTGTCACAAGCAAGGCTTACATTAACACTGCAATGAAGTTACTGAGAGAGACAGAGAGAGGCAGAGACACACAGAGACAGAGACATAGATAAAGAGACAGAAAGAGACAGAGAGATAAAGAGACAGAGAGGATGTTTAAAGTTTGTTTATTCCTGTCACAAGTAAGGCTCACATTAACGCTGCAGTTACTGAGAGAGACAGAAAGAGAGAGTTTTTGAAGTTGAAAGATTTAAAGTTTATTTATTAGTGTCACAAGGCTTACATTAACACTGCAATGAAGTTAGTGAGAAAGACAGAGATAGAGGGAGCATCCAGAGTGGGTTCAGTAACACATTTATTGATCAGATATCTCTCTCTGTGACCCTTTAGCGATGAGATATTCAGCCAGGATGGTTTCACTGACCCTCTTCAGCAGGCAGATATTCCCAAATCCAGCCTAGGTCTCAGACACACACACACCACTCACACATTCCCTCTGCTCTGTCCAAGGGAATATTGTAATCCAGGAATTTCTATTTTATATTTACAGGGTGAGGGGGGGGAGAAACTCAACTCAAAAATCCTGCAGTCTCTCCAAGCTGCTTTTAAATTTCAATTCAAACCCTGGGCCACATGGGAAGCTGCAGAGATTGGGAAACTTACCAAACCCAGTTTGTGTGTGAGAGTGTCTGCAGCTTTTGTGTCTTTGAACTTGCGAGGGTGCCAGGGAGAGAATGTCACTGTCTTCACCTCTCTCTCTGCCTCTCTGTATAAAAAAATCACCAAATTAAACCACACTCAATAATGCGACCATACACAATTAATTATCAAATATCTGTCTCTCTCGCTTTATCTCTGTCTCTCCCCGTCTCTCTCTCTCCCTGTTCTCTCTCTCCCTGTCTCTTCTCGAGCAGAAACAGATGGAGACAGAGAGGCAGGGAGAGAGAGGAAGAGGGAGGGATGGAAACAGCTGGAGTTGTGGGTTAGATGCAGGGGGAGAGACACAGGCTGTTAGAGGGAGGGGGGGGTTTCAGTGAGGGACAGGGTCTCCAGTTTAATTCTGAGGGTCCTGAGAGAGGGATTTCACTGTCTCAGCCCCTCTCTGGCTCCCTCACTCTGTATAAACAATTCCCAAATTTAAAAAACGCTCAACACAGCTGACTGCACTTTGTGGGATCTTGCTGTGCACCACAGGGATTTTAGTTTTAAAAAGGGTTACTTTTAAGAGGGAATTCCAGCCTTTCTGGAGATTTGGGATGATGCAGACACACACACACACACACACACAGGGTAGTGAGTGGGGAAGGGGGCTCACAGCAGGCGAGAGAGTGGGGGGTGGGGGGAGGACTGTGTCCCATCTGATTCAGGTTCACATTGCTGCTGCTGCTGTGGGATCTTGCTGTGCACACACTGGGCCTGTGGCCTTTGGCTGCACTGCAACAGCGACCGCACTTTTTATTTTCAAACAAAATCTGGCCCAGGGACCGCAAAGTGGGTTCAAGGAAAAAGCTTGAAAAGGGGTCGGGTAAATTCAAGCACTTTAATCGCCGAGGCATCGTAGGCTCTGGAGCAAGTGCTGGGGAATGGGAGGAGGATAGATTGGGATTTGATGGCCAGCATGGAGCTGGTGGGCCGAAGGGCCTGTTTCTGTGCTGTGTGACTCCAGATTCTTTTCTCTCTCTCTTTTCCCAGGAATTTCTATTTGGATGGGGGGTGGGTATAGAATTTCCCTGTCTCTGTCTCTCCAGCGTTCTTACCAATCCCAGCACCCCTCCCCTCTCTCTCTCTCCCCAGACATTCCTGTCCATATTTCATCTTTCAATAAAATGTTTAAGAAAACACCAATGTGAATTGTTGTCAATTTAATTTGGGAAGAGAGAGAGAGAGAGAGAGGAGTGGATCCCATTTCCCACACACTCTCCTGCAGTCCTCACCCACAACATTTATTTAATCTGGCCCTCACCAGGTTGTGTGTGTGGGATCTTGCTGTGCACACAGGTGGGTCTGGCTCCCTATTCCTCGCACTGTGACCGTGAGCAGAACTTTAAACAGGAAAGATGTTGGGGAGGCGGAGGAGGCAGAGAGAGAGACAGAGAAATGGAGGGAGAGCTAAACAGAGAGGGTGTGGGGGGGAGGGGTGTGAGAGGGTCTCAGGAGGGGCAGGGGGAAAGAGACACAGAGTCTGGGGCTGCCCTCCTCCATCGTGGGACTGGCAGTGGGATCTTGCTGTGCAGAATTACCTTCATTGTCATTTGAATCATTCATTCATTGACTAAGGGAGGGTGGGGGTGTGATTGTGGGATTATAAATATTGTTACCACGCTGAGGTGATGTTTCCCTCTGCGCTATTTTGTAACCCCCCCAAAGAGATACACCTTGCCTCGTAATCTTAAGTGTGTGTGAGACAGGAGGAAGCTACTGGTTTTAGACAGATGTGCAGAAGGAGGTCATTCGGCCCATCTAGTCTGTACCGACCACAATCCCAACCAGGCCCTATTCCCATGACCCCACACTTTTAACCTGCTAATCCCCCTGACACTAGGGTCAATTTAACACGGCCAATCCACCGAACCCGCACAGCTTTGTGCTGTCGGAGGAATTGGTACATTAAAGCAGGATCTGACACTCTCTGTATCAGGAACAACTAACAGGTCTTTAATTTAGACTGGGTGACAACCTTATTAAAACAATGAACAAACTGAATAAACTCCCCAGTAGAATGCTGTTCCAATGACAAGACTCACTCAGGAATAATGAAATAAATCATTACAGAATAGAGTCACTCTCAAATAATATAATACCAGGCGTCTGTTGGAAGTGTGAACTTTCTTCTGCTGCTTGGGTCTGGAATACTTTCTGAGTTGGTTTCTGCTTCTATTTAGATGGTGATGTGATGAAGCTGTATATATTACTGCAGGATTCAGTATCAGACTCTCCCTCCTTCAATCTAAAGAGGCAGCAAGGTCGCTCCCTCCCCGTTATTTCCCCCTGTCCCGGGTTTAAATGCCCAGAATTTCCTCACAGTATTCCTGCAATTTGAGTGGCTTGAGGCTGTCACCAACGCTCCAATTTGAATGCAATTGGTTGTGTGTGTTTGAGAGCTTGTTTTAAAATCATTGACCCAATTCAAAGCCTGTTTTGCTCTGCTGGGACTCTGGCTGCTGCTTTGGACACAAATGTTGTAAAGTTGTCTTCTGCAGCCCTGCTTTCTGCAGTTTAAAATCCCCAGCACAAAGACACAGGCTTTCTAAAGACACAACGCTGGATGGTTCGTTTTGGTTTTCTCAGCATTTCTTTTCAATATTTACATTTGTGAAACACCAGATGTTTTACCCTAGATGCAACTTCATAACCATATTAGAGAGAGACAGAGAGAAAGAAAGGGAGAGAGAAAGACAGAGAGGGAGAGAAAGAGAGAAAGGGAGAGAGAGAGAGACAGAGACGGGAGAGTGAGGGAAAGCAGGAAAGGGCAGCAAGAGGTCAGGGTTGTGGGGGAGTGCAGTGAGGGGGTGGGGGAAGAGACACAGGACCTGGGGGTCTCTCGTGTGGAGGGAGAGAGAGGGAGACGTGTGGTTCCCTCATTTCCCACTCACTTTACCCCAATCCTCATTTAAAAATCACTTTGTATCTGGCCCTGCTCAGGCTGTGTGTGGGATCTTGCTGTGCCCTCATGCTCTCTGTCTCCCCTCCTCCCCTCCCCATATTCCCCGCACCGTGACAGTGCCCCACATTTTAAACATAAAAAGATGGAGGGGAAGGAGGGTGGGGTAGAGAGAGGAACAGAGAAGGGGTGGGGAGTGTCAGGGGCTGAGTGGAGGGGGGTAGGGGGATAGAGACAGAGGCTCTGGGGGTGGGTGGTGTCCTCCTGCAGTGTGGGACTCCCTGTGGGATCCTGATTGCAGCATTCCCAGTCTCTGAGAGAAAGAGAGAGACAGAAAGAGAAAGAGGGGGAAAGACAGAGAGAGAGAGAGAGAGACAGGCAGGGAGAAAGAGAGAGAGAAACAGTGTGAGGGAGAGAGAGAGAAAGACAGAGAAAGATGGAGGGAGAGAGAGAGAGAAAGATGGACGGAGAGAGAGAGAAAGGCAGACAGGGAGTGAGAGAGAAAGATGGAGGGAGTGGGAGAGAGAGAGGGGGAGAGTGAGGAGGAAAACAGGAAAAGACAGCAAGAGGTGAGGTTTGTGGGGGTGCAGTGAGGGGGTGGGGGAAGAGACATAGGATCACAGTGACCCGAGCTGGGAATTGAACCCGGGTCCCTGGAGCTGTGAGGCAGCAGCGCCAACCACTGTGCCCCCGTGTGGACCTACACGTTATGATTCAATTCTGAGGGTCCCGGGGCGAAGGGGGGGGGGGGGTGGATTTCACAGCCTCAGCCCCTCTCTGCCTCACTCTCCCTCTGTATAAACATTTCCCAAATTAAAACACACGAAACACAGCGAACTGCACCTTCTGGGATCTTCCAGAGCACCACAGAGATTGTGTTTTAAAAAGGGTTTGGCTTCGTTTTAAGAGGGAGTTCAACCCTTTCTGGGAATTTGGGATGAGACACACAGGGTAGTGAGTGGGGAAGGGGGCTCACAGCAGGCGAGAGTGTTGGGGGTGTGTTGGGGAGGACTGTGTCCCATTTGATTCAGGTTCACATTGTTGCTGCTGCTGCTGCTGTTGTTGTGGGATCTTGCTGTGCACACACTGGGCCTGTGGCCTTTGCTCGCACTGCAACAGTGACCACACTTTATTAAACAAAATCTCGCTCACGGACCGCAAAGTGGGTTCAAAGGAAGAAGTGTAAACGGGGTCGGGTAAATTAAAGCACTTCAATCGCCGAGGCATCGTAGGCTGTGCAGCGAGTGCTGGGGAATGGGGGGAGTATAGATTGGAATTTGATGGCCAGCATAGACCTGGTGGGCCGAAGGGCCTGTTTCTGTGCTGTGTGACTCCAGATTCTCCTCCCTCTTTTCCCAGGAATTTCTATTTGGATGGGGGGGCGTTCATAATTTCCCTGTCTCTGTCTCTCCAGCGTTCTTACCAATCCCAGCACCCCTCCCCTCTCTCTCTCCCCAGACATTCCTGTCTATATTTCATCTTTCAATAAAATGTGATGGAAAACACCAATGTGAATTTTTTGGATTTAATTTCAGGGAGGGAAAGACAGAGAGAGAGAAAGAGAGAGACAGGGAGGGAGGGAAAGACAGACAGAGACAGAGAAAGACAGGGAGTGGGGGAAGGAGAGACAGACAGAGAGAGAGAGAAAAGCAGCCGAATAAAACCTGCAGCAGCCGCTTTATTCCATCGGATTGGGGATGTGATTGTGGGTTTTCCTGCTATCTCTCTCTCTCTCCCATCTTTCTCCTTTGATTGTGAGTTATCAGGGAAGGAGAGAGAGAGAAAGGGAGGGTAACAGAGGGAGATCAAAGGCAGAGGGGCAGGGAGAGGAGACACACTGGAGGGGGGGGTGGGTTAGGGGTGGGTCCTCTGCTCTGCACTCACAGCCCAGCTCCCCAGTCTCTGGGGAAAAGACCCTCACTCACACCCTCCCAGAAGGTGGGATTTGTAACCAGCGGCTGTGTGACTGAGGCTGAATCTGTGCTGTTGTGTTTGAATAGATTTTTTCCCAATATAAAGATATTGGAATGTGGCTGCTGCCACATTGCAGTGAGAGAGAGATGTGGCTTTGCAGGAGCTTCCCTCCCCATTTCCCCATGGAAATCACTGAGAAATAGCAAACGTGGCTCACAACACGTCATTATTTGAAACGGTCAGACAGAAACTTATCAGAGAGAGCATTTTAATCCCCATTCATCCCCAGACGGAGAAACAGAGCAGAGATCAGGACAGATTATCCAGAGTAAGAGAGACCGGGGCAAAGATGGGGTATTGGATATATATATAGATCTGGGGGGAAAGCAAAAGAGACACAGAGGGGGCTGGACAGGTTCAGAGATAGAGGCAGAGAAAGAGAGAAACAGCGAGAGACAGAGGGAATGGGAGAAGGGTGTGACTCTGCTCGAAGTGGAAGGTTCCCTGTTCATATCGAATGTACAAACAGCACCAATGCTGGAGTGACTTATTATTTTCATTTGCGGTGGGGGAGAGATGGAGGGGAAAGAGAGGGAGACGTGTGGTTCCCTCATTTCCCACTCACTTTACCCCAATCCGCACTTCAAAATCACTTTGTATCTGGCCGTGTTCAAGCTGTGTGTGTGTGGGATCTTGCTGTGCACTCATGCTCCGTCCCCCTGCCCCATATTCCTCACACTATGACAGAGCCCCATGCTTTAAACATAAAAAGATGGAGGGGAAGGAGGGTGGGGTAGAGAGAGAGAAACAGGGTGAACAGAGAAGGGGTGGGGAGTGTTGGGTGCTCAGTGGAGGGGGGTAGGGGGATAGAGACAGAGGCTCTGGGGGGGGGGGAGGTGTCCTCCTGCAGTGTGGGACTCCCTGTGGGATCCTGATTGCAGCATTCCCAGTCTCTCTCCCTCTCACTGTGAAGCACTCAGGAGGGAGAGGGAGCTGAAATTCAAATTCCTGAGCCTGGGGGAAAGGCTTGTTCTCAATCCCAGAGTCCTGCTTGTGTTTTCAGACAGGGCGCTGGGATTTGTGGGTGTGGATGGAGAAGATTGTTCTGTTTAACTGGGGGGTGGGAGAGAGGGGGGTTTGTTCTTTCCACCTGAGGAATAATGCAGCCTCTGTGACTAGGCCGCACTTCACGGCCTAAATCTCAGCAGCACTTTTGCATTCGCTTAATTCCCCAACAGGGTTTAAGTGGCTGAATTCAATGGTTCAATAAAATGTGAAGCAGCCGCTTCAGGGTGGGATTGTGGATTTTCCTGCCCCCCCGCCCCCCTCTCATTTCCCTTTTGATTGTGAGTTTTATTTTAAACGGTCAGACAGAAACTTAGAGAGAGCATTTCAATCCAGATTTACCTCGAGGTAGAGAAACAGAGCAGAGATCAGGACAGGTTATCCAGAGACGGGGTATTGGACAGATATAGATCTGGGGGAAGTGTGTAGGAGACGGAGAGGGAGAAACAGAGGGGGGGGGGGAGGGCGGAGAGAGGTGACTGACAGAAGTGGGAACTTCATTGGGGCCTCCTGTGTTTATTCACTGGCCTGTCTCTGGAGTAAAGCCCCCAGAATGCTTTGATGTGTTTAATAAATTCAATATCGGGACAGTCAGGAGGCAGTTGGAAGTTCATTGCATTTGAAACTTGTTCCCATTTTGTCAGGGTTTAATAATGAGGAGGTGAAAATGAATGTTTCCCCCACCTCCCCAGTGAGATTGTGAATTTCAGCAAGTCCTGGGATCTTGCTGTGCCTTTTATTGTTTATAATCAGCTTTTGTTTTGTGTTTAATCAAATTTCACTTTATTTTCTCTTTCTCTCTTCCAAGGAGAATTCCTTTGGAAACTTTGGCGATGCAGAGAGCGAATAGTTTTGCCGTGAGGAATCCTCGGACAAGAGCTATAACCAGAGAGAAAAATATTAATAAAAGTCCCCGTGTCTTTGTCGTTCATTTTTATTCACAGATAGACTGGTGGGGCTTTTACACTGAGGGTTAGTGGTCTGTGTGTCAGGGGGAGGGGGCATTCCCAGTGATCCCTGCTCCAATGTAATCCCACAGATTTCAATCCCTCTCCCTGAAGCTCTGTCTGTGCAACTCCCCCATCCTCAGAACTGTTTCTCCACATCTTTCCAATCCCGGTCTCTCCCCATCCTTTATACCTCAGCCTCTCACAATGGCAGCATCTTTCCCTTTTTCTCTCCTTCTCTCTATCTTTCACTCTCTCTCTGAAACTTTGTCACTCTGTCTTGCCAAAGCCCCACTTTCTATTTATCTCGACATCTCACTTTGTATCTCAGCCTCTCCGTCTCTCTCTCTCTCTGTGGATCATTTTATCTCAATCACAGCAGCCTCCTCTCCGTCTCTCTCTCTCTATCTCTGCTCCCCCCTCTGTCTATCTCTGCTCCCTCTCTGTGACTCATTCTGTCTGAAGTACAGCAGCATTCTCTCTCACTCCCCATCTCTATATCTTTTCACAATAACTTCATTGCAGTGTTAATGTAAGCCTACTTGTGATTAACAAATAAAATTTTAACATTAACTCTGCTTTTATTTGTCTCTTATCTCTCTCTCTATCGCTTCCCTCTCTCTATCTGCTTCCCCCTCTCTCTGATCTCTGCTTCCTTCTCTGTGAATCAGTCTGAATTACAGTCGCATCCTCCCCATCTCCATCTCTCTGATCTCTGCTTCCCCCTCTCTGTGAATCATTCTGTCTGAATTACAGCAGCATTCTCTCTATCTCCATATCTCTACTTCTCTGTCTCTTATATCTCTCTCTCTCTCTGCTCTCTCGTGGGGGACGGGCCAGATCACGGGTTTGCTGTTCACAAGCAGCAAGGGCCCAGGAACGCAGAGGGAGGGAATCGGGGGCAATTCAGAGGGATTCAGCACTGCTGAAAGGGCTGACCAGAGTCAGGGGTTATCAGAGAAAGGGGGCAATGGAGGAGGGGGGAGGGGGAATCAGACAGGGGGTCTGTTGTACAGGATGGGGGTGGGGGATGTTATAACACAGGCTGCTCAGTGTCAAGGGAATTAGTCATTTGAACGTTAATGTTTAAAATGGGCAGAGTTTCCACATCCAACTCCACCAGGAGCTGTTTACAGGGGGGTGGTGGACGGGGATGGACACGCGGAGGGGGGGGGGGGGGGGTACTAATTAGAAAGGGGGGGATCTGTCAGTCCAGAGGCTGTTCACAGGGAGGGAGTGGGAATTTGCCAGGTTGAGAGGGGCGGGGGGGGAAAGAGGGGAACTTAGAGGGATACGGGGCTCAGAGGGAAGGATCGGGAGATTTAGAGGGATTGTGAGGAGGGACGACAGATTTGGCTGGAGTGGGGGGGGGGATTGAGGGGGATTAAAGGGGGAGAGTGGAGAGGGATGTAGGGGTAGACGCAGGGATTGTGGTCGGGAATTAGAGGGATTCAGGGGGATTTAAGGGTCTCATGGGGACTTTGGGATTTAGCGGGGCTGAGAGGGAGGGAATCGGGGGGAATTGAGGGGGATTTGGGAAGAGGGGGCTCAGAGGGGAATTTCTGGGGTTCTGAGGGATACAGGAGGGATTGGGGGGTTTACGGGGATTAAAAGACATGGTTTGGTGCTCAGACAGATTGAAGGGGTGGGATTGGAGAGGGAGCAGGATTCGGGGGCAGAGGAATGTGGCGAGGGTGGGTGCGATCTCGGGAGACATTCAGGGGGGATTCCAGAGGAATCTCAGGGGCTTAGAATCTGGGGAGGGTCTGGATGGGGTAGGGAGTCAGAGGGAGATGGCGGGGGGGCGAGTCGGGGTGGAGGGAAAGGGATTGAGGGCGGGGTGGATTTATAGGGATTTGGGAGGGGGGAAATTCAGAGAGGGATTTAGGGTGGGGCCTTGCATCAGGGTTAGAATTGGGGGGGGTGTCGAGCGATTCGGAGTGGGGGGGTGACTCAGAGGGATTCAGGGGTGGGGAGGACTGAGGAAGGATTGGGTGGCTTGATTTTGGCAGGGGGGGCAAAGGGAGCCTTTGGGGGGGGGCTGAGGATTTGGGGCAGGAACTTGGAGGATTCAGGGGGCTGAGAGTCAGATTGGCAGTGGGTGTCAGAGAGATTGAGCGGGGGGAGGGGGTGCTTACAGAGTCGGATTGAAGCAGATCGGGCAGAGGGACAGGGAATCAGGTGGGGGAAAGGGGAGTTTTGGGGGGGAATTAGTGGAGATTGAGGGCAGCGGGTTGAGAAGGATTGGGAGTGGCTCAGAGGGCTTTGGCGGTGAGTTCCTGAGAGAGAGTGAGTGGGGGGGTGATTAGAGTGGGATTCGGGGGCGGGGCAATTCGGGGGCGGGCAATTCGGGGGCGGGGGCAATCGGGGGGGGGGCAAAACCCAGGGGGGGGGGGCAAAACCCAGGGGGGGGGGGCAAAACCCAGGGGGGGGGGGCAAAACCCAGGGGGGGGGGGCAAAACCCAGGGGGGGGGGGCAAAACCCAGGGGGGGGGGGCAAAACCCAGGGGGGGGGGGCAAAACCCAGGGGGGGGGGGCAAAACCCAGGGGGGGGGGGCAAAACCCAGGGGGGGGGGGCAAAACCCAGGGGGGGGGGGCAAAACCCAGGGGGGGGGGGCAAAACCCAGGGGGGGGGGGCAAAACCCAGGGGGGGGGGCAAAACCCAGGGGGGGGGGCAAAACCCAGGGGGGGGGGCAAAACCCAGGGGGGGGGGGCAAAACCCGGGGGGGGGGGCAAAACCCGGGGGGGGGGGCAAAACCCAGGGGGGGGGGGGCAAAACCCAGGGGGGGGGGCAAAACCCAGGGGGGGGGGGCAAAACCCAGGGGGGGGGGGCAAAACCCAGGGGGGGGGGGCAAAACCCAGGGGGGGGGGGCAAAACCCAGGGGGGGGGGGCAAAACCCAGGGGGGGGGGCAAAACCCAGGGGGGGGGGGCAAAACCCAGGGGGGGGGGGCAAAACCCAGGGGGGGGGGGCAAAACCCAGGGGGGGGGGGCAAAACCCAGGGGGGGGGGGCAAAACCCAGGGGGGGGGGGCAAAACCCAGGGGGGGGGGCAAAACCCAGGGGGGGGGGCAAAACCCAGGGGGGGGGGGCAAAACCCAGGGGGGGGGCAAAACCCAGGGGGGGGGCAAAACCCAGGGGGGGGGGGCAAAACCCAGGGGGGGGGGGCAAAACCCAGGGGGGGGGGGCAAAACCCAGGGGGGGGGGGGCAAAACCCAGGGGGGGGGGGCAAAACCCAGGGGGGGGGGCAAAACCCAGGGGGGGGGGCAAAACCCAGGGGGGGGGGGGCAAAACCCAGGGGGGGGGGGCAAAACCCAGGGGGGGGGGCAAAACCCAGGGGGGGGGGGGCAAAACCCAGGGGGGGGGGCAAAACCCAGGGGGGGGGGCAAAACCCAGGGGGGGGGGCAAAACCCAGGGGGGGGGGCAAAACCCAGGGGGGGGGGCAAAACCCAGGGGGGGGGGCAAAACCCAGGGGGGGGGGCAAAACCCAGGGGGGGGGGCAAAACCCAGGGGGGGGGGCAAAACCCAGGGGGGGGGGCAAAACCCAGGGGGGGGGGCAAAACCCAGGGGGGGGGGCAAAACCCAGGGGGGGGGGCAAAACCCAGGGGGGGGGGCAAAACCCAGGGGGGGGGGCAAAACCCAGGGGGGGGGGGCAAAACCCAGGGGGGGGGGCAAAACCCAGGGGGGGGGGGCAAAACCCAGGGGGGGGGGCAAAACCCAGGGGGGGGGGCAAAACCCAGGGGGGGGGGCAAAACCCAGGGGGGGGGGCAAAACCCAGGGGGGGGGGCAAAACCCAGGGGGGGGGGCAAAACCCAGGGGGGGGGGCAAAACCCAGGGGGGGGGGCAAAACCCAGGGGGGGGGGCAAAACCCAGGGGGGGGGGCAAAACCCAGGGGGGGGGGCAAAACCCAGGGGGGGGGGCAAAACCCAGGGGGGGGGGCAAAACCCAGGGGGGGGGCAAAACCCAGGGGGGGGGGCAAAACCCAGGGGGGGGGGCAAAACCCAGGGGGGGGGGGCAAAACCCAGGGGGGGGGGCAAAACCCAGGGGGGGGGGGGAGATTGAGACAGAGAGAAAGACAGACAGAGAGAGAGAGACAGAGAGAGAGACAGAGAGAGAGAGACAGAGAGAGAGAGAGACAGAGAGAGAGACAGAGAGAGAGACAGAGAGAGAGAGACAGAGAGAGAGACAGAGAGAGAGAGACAGAGAGAAAGGGAGAGAGAGAGAAAGACAGAGAGAGAAAGATTGAGAGAGAGAGATAGAGAGACAGAGAGAAACAGAGAGAGAGAAAGACACAGAGAGAGAGATTGAGAGAAAGATTTAGAGAGAGAAAGATTTAGAGAGAGAAAGATTTAGAGAGAGAAAGATTTAGAGAGAGAAAGATTGAGATAGAAAGACAGAGATTGAGAGAGAGAAAGATTGAGAGAGAGAAAGATGGAGAGGGAGATTGAGAGGAGGCTGCAAACAGAGAGAAAAGCAGGGCTGAGGCGGGAAAGGTGCAGACAGAAAGTGAAGAGGTTCATACTCACCATCGCACATGTTTTCCCTCGGTGATCTCTCCAACTCCTTCCATCCCCTCTCCCATGGTGGGGAGAGAGATCCAGGAACAGGGGCTTTGTGCTGGGAAAGGGGGGTTACAATATCAGAGCTGGAACTCCATGCAAGCACACACTGACTCACTCACTCACAAAGACACAGCTTACCTGATACTTACCAACCCACGTGGAGGGAGAGATTGGACAATGCATCGCCAGCCTTTTTATAACCTCACTGAGTCCCACACCTCCCCAATCAATCCTCATCCAACCACAGCTCCTACACCTCACCTGAACACACCTCCTCCTACCTGGCCCAGTCCAACACCAACCTGTCTCTGAGTGTGTGGGGGGGTGTTTGTGTGTGTGTGGGTTAGTGAGCACCAGGCAAATGGTTCATCCCAAGGCTCTCCCTCCCCCCCCACTCCCAGCTTCACATCACCAGCACTGGGAGCTGAGAGAAGATGGATTTAAATGAACCAGCAGCCCTGCGCTGCCAGAGAGAGAGAGAGGCCAGGTCTGAATGTGGATTGTACAACTTGTTCATCCAGGACTCCATCCGCTACAGGTTTGCACCCTTTGCTGATTCTTGCAAAGTTCACTTTTCCTTAAGTTGCCTGAACTGAAACAAGATCTTGCAAAGTTCTTTGTTGCTGCGTTTACAAATCCCACTTCTGATTTACAATGCTGTGTGTCCGGGTGTGTGAGTGTGTTTTTAACCAGCTGTCCCTTCCACAACCATTGCTTTTTAACCAGCTGCTCCTTCCACAACCATTGCTTTTTAACCAGCTGCTCCTTCCACAACCATTGCTTTTTAACCAGCTGCTCCTTCCACAACCATTGCTTTTTAACCAGCTGTCCCTTCCACAACCATTGCTTTTTAACCAGCTGCTCCTTCCACAACCATTGCTTTTTAACCAGCTGCTCCTTCCACAACCATTGCTTTTTAACCAGCTGCTCCTTCCACAACCATTGCTTTTTAACCAGCTGTCCCTTCCACAACCATTGCTTTTTAACCAGCTGCTCCTTCCACAACCATTGCTTTTTAACCAGCTGCTCCTTCCACAACCATTGCTTTTTAACCAGCTGCCCCTTCCACAACCATTGCTTTTTAACCAGCTGTCCCTTCCACAACCATTGCTTTTTAACCAGCTGCTCCTTCCACAACCATTGCTTTTTAACCAGCTGTCCCTTCCACAACCATTGCTTTTTAACCAGCTGTCCCTTCCACAACCATTGCTTTTTAACCAGCTGTCCCTTCCACAACCATTGCTTTTTAACCAGCTGCTCCTTCCACAACCATTGCTTTTTAACCAGCTGCTCCTTCCACAACCATTGCTTTTTAACCAGCTGCTCCTTCCACAACCATTGCTTTTTAACCAGCTGCTCCTTCCACAACCATTGCTTTTTAACCAGCTGCTCCTTCCACAACCATTGCTTTTTAACCAGCTGTCCCTTCCACAACCATTGCTTTTTAACCAGCTGCCCCTTCCACAACCATTGCTTTTTAACCAGCTGCTCCTTCCACAACCATTGCTTTTTAACCAGCTGCTCCTTCCACAACCATTGCTTTTTAACCAGCTGCTCCTTCCACAACCATTGCTTTTTAACCAGCTGCTCCTTCCACAACCATTGCTTTTTAACCAGCTGTCCCTTCCACAACCATTGCTTTTTAACCAGCTGCTCCTTCCACAACCATTGCTTTTTAACCAACTGTCCCTTCCACAACCATTGCTTTTTAACCAGCTGTCCCTTCCACAACCATTGCTTTTTAACCAGCTGCTCCTTCCACAACCATTGCTTTTTAACCAGCTGTCCCTTCCACAACCATTGCTTTTTAACCAGCTGCTCCTTCCACAACCATTGCTTTTTAACCAGCTGCTCCTTCCACAACCATTGCTTTTTAACCAGCTGTCCCTTCCACAACCATTGCTTTTTAACCAGCTGCTCCTTCCACAACCATTGCTTTTTAACCAGCTGCTCCTTCCACAACCATTGCTTTTTAACCAGCTGCTCCTTCCACAACCATTGCTTTTTAACCAGCTGCTCCTTCCACAACCATTGCTTTTTAACCAGCTGCTCCTTCCACAACCATTGCTTTTTAACCAGCTGTCCCTTCCACAACCATTGCTTTTTAACCAGCTGTCCCTTCCACAACCATTGCTTTTTAACCAGCTGCTCCTTCCACAACCATTGCTTTTTAACCAGCTGCTCCTTCCACAACCATTGCTTTTTAACCAGCTGCTCCTTCCACAACCATTGCTTCGATTTGAAAGAAATGCCATTCAATTGTGGACGGCTCTGGAAGTTTCCATATTCCCGTCTTGCAAGTTATAGATAACCGTTTGTAATCTTGATGTTCTATTACTACACTTGCTTTTTGCTTCCTAATGCAAAGCATTTGGTGCCACTATATCTGAATTCATTGGAGAAATGACAGACACGAATAAACACCTAAAAGATCAGCGAACTTTTAACTGCAGTCTGAATCTACAGTTGTGCCAGGAGTATGATTCAAACTTGTACCCAGTTTGTACCGTCATGTTTTTAAATCTGCTAAATTTACAGCTCTCTGAAATAGTGAGAGAATTTAAAACAACAAATGGATTATTGCTCACGGATTCACCACTTCAGAACAACCTGCACGAACTCTGGGCTCTGCTCAACTTCCTCCTCCTGGATGTCTTCAATTCGTCTGCAGTAAGTAATGAGAAAAGCAGCTTGACAGTGACTGTACCGTTTGTCTAAGGTTCAATTACAGTGTTTCAACCTATTTCTCTTTGGAAGGCATGAGAGAATGCTGCAAAGTTGTGTCTTTGGGGATCACTGGGTCCCTTTTCCCCCTCACTCCTTCCAGTCGTGTCTGGGGCAGTTTCGGGGCTGGAGAGGATTGTCCTCATTCACTGGGGGAGGGGGGGGGGGGAGAAAACTGTTCTCTGTCCCGAGGTTTAATGCAGCCTCTGTGACTAGGCCTCAATTCAAGGCCTAATCTCAGAGGGCCCTCAGAATGTCCTTTTGTATTTGCTTCATTCCCGAACAGTGTCTGTGCTGAAGTGGGAGAACTCGATGGTTAAAAACAAAATAAGTCATTTTATTCAGGATGAGATTGTGGGTTTTCCTGCTCTCTCTCTCTCTGTCTCCCATCGTTCTCCTTTGATTGTGAGTTATCAGAGAGAGAAATGGGAACTGGAGGGTAACAGTGAGAGAGGGGGACCGGGAGGGTAACAGAGCAGTTTGCTTGTGGGATCTTGCTGTGTGTATTTTCCCTGCAGCCTATCCTGCTGGGAGACCGTGGTTCCGCTCCCCAAATTCAGTGCACTGACAACTGACTGTGATTGCTTCCATCTCCCACCACTGCCCCCAGCCTCATTTCTCAATGTGAATCAGTGATCACCACAAACAGTGGTCACAGGGTGACATGATTTAAAATGGTCAGACAGAAACCTTTCAGAGAGCATTTCAATCCAGATTCATCGTCAGAGAGAGAGAGATTATCCAGAGCAGGCGAGAGAGAGAGAGAGAGAGAGGAGGGTGATGGGTGCGCACAGAGATAGGGGGAGATAAACAGGCAGAGAGAGAGAGAACAGAGATAGATCATCAAGTGCAGGAGAGAGAGAGAGGAGGGGGGTGGATAGGGACAGAGATGATGGAGGTAAGAGAGAGGGGGAATTAGAGAGAGAGAAACAGAGAGGAGTGACTGTGCTGGAAGTGGAAGGTTCCCTGTTCATGTCAAATGTACAAACAGCACCAAACCTGGAGTGATGTCCCCTTATTTTAACTGGGGAGGGGTGGAAGGAAGAGGGGCGGAGAGAGGGAGAGGTGTGGTCCCTCATTCCCACTGACTTCACCTCAATCCTCACTTAAATATCACATTGTATCTGGCCATGTTCAGACTGTGTGGGATCTTGCTGTGCACTCATGCTCTGTGCCTCCTCCCTGCCCCATATTCCTCACACTGCATCAGTGTCCACATTTTAAACATAAAAGATTGAGGGAAAGGAGGGTGGGATATGGAGAGGAACAGGGTAAGGCAGAGCTGCAGAGAGGGCGTTTCGATCGAGTTCTCACAGGGGCTTGGAATGAAAAAGGCTGCGATTGGGACCCGGTTTAATTGGCCAAATGGACAGTGCCTGTGTTTTACTCTCCGTAATGTCACGGTGCTGTGTGAGAGCCCAGGGCAGCGCTTCAATCTACTTTTACTGAGTTTCTCTTTGTAACATTCTCAGTCTCCCTCTCTCACTGCGAAGCACTCGGGAGGGAGAGGGAGCTGAAATTCACATTCCTGAGCCTGGGGGAAAAGCTTGTTCTCAATCCCAGAGTCCTACTTGTGTTTTTAGACAGGGCGCTGGGATTTGTGGATTTAAAGGATTGTTCTGTTTCACTGGGCCTCAATTCAAGGCCTGTGTGACTGGGCCTCAATTCAAGGCCCGGGTGACTTGGCCTCAATTCAAGGCCTGTGTGACCTGGCCTCAATTCAAGGCTTGTGTGACTAGACCTCAATTCAAGGCCTGTGTGACTTGGCCTCAATTCAAGGCCTGTGTGACTCGGCCTCAATTCACGGCCTGTGTGACTAGGCCTCAATTCAAGGCCTGTGTGACTCGGCCTCAATTCAAGGCCTGTGTGAGTAGGCCTCAATTCAAGGCCTGTGTGACTAGGCCTCAATTCAAGGCCTGTGTGACTCGGCCTCAATTCAAGGCCTGTGTGAGTAGGCCTCAATTCAAGGCCTGTGTGACTGAGCCTCAATTCAAGGCCTGTGTGACTGAGCCTCAATTCAAGGCCTGTGTGACTGAGCCTCAATTCAAGGCCTGTGTGGCTCGGCCTCAATTCAAGGCCTGTGTGACTGAGCCTTAATTCAAGGCCTGTGTGGCTTGGCCTCAATTCAAGGCCTAATCTCAGGGGCACCTTTGCATTTCCTTAATTCCTGAACAGGGTTTAAGTGGCTGAATTCAATGGTTCAATAAAATGTGCAGCAGCCACTTCAGGGTGGGATTGTGGGTTTTCCATGCTCCCCCTCCCACTGTTCTCTTCTCATTCTGAGCTTTAAAACATGATGCACAGCGTACATCATTATTTTAAACGGTCAGACAGCAACTTATCAGAGAGAGCACTTCAGTCCAGATTCACACTGAGATAGAGAAACAGCAGAGATCAGGACAGATTATCCAGAGCAGAAGAGGGAGGGGTGCAGAGATTGTGTATTGGATAGGTCTAGATCTGGGGGGAGAGTGAAAGAGACAGAGAGGGGGGCGGGGGTGATAGAAGCTTCATTGCTGAGATTGAATGTATTGATATCGAATGAGGGAGATTCTCAGTGTTGGTGCGGTTTGTAAAATGAGTCAGAAGCACAGCTGGAGGTGGGGGTTAAACGCAGAGGGAGAGACACAGATCAGGGAATGGATGGGGGAGTGGGGAGCCTCCCCTGTTTCTTTACAGCCCAGCCTCTGGAGTAAACCCGTCCCCACCCACTCCCCCCACCAAAAATGCTTTGCTGTGTTTAATTAATTTAATACTGGGACAGTCATGAGGCATTTGCACTTTCATTTCATTTTGAAATCTGTTCCCCTTTGAACAAAGGACAAAGAACAATACAGCTCAGGAACAGGCCCTTTGGCCCTCCAAGCCCATGCCGCTCCCTGGTCCAAACTAGACCATTCTTTTGTATCCCTCCATTCCCACTCCGTTCATGTGGCTATCTAGATAAGTCTTAAACGTTCCCAGTGTGTCCGCCTCCACCACCTTGCCTGGCAGCGCATTCCAGGCCCCCACCACCCTCAGGGCTCTGGTAATGTGGCGACCAGAAATGGACGCAGTATTCCAAATGGTCAGAGTTTGATAATGGGAAGGATGTGGAAATGAATGTTTTCTCCCCGCACCCCAGAGAAAATAAGGCTGAGAGGAGACTTGATAGAGAGATTCAAGATCCTAAGAATTATGGACTGGTTAAAGAGTGAGAAACTCTTCCCTCTCAAAAGATGGTCAGGAACTAGAGGGCACCGATTCTAATTGATGGGGAAATGGATCAGAAGTGAAGTGAGAAAAAGCACTTCACCGAGAGGCTGTTTGGAATCTGGAACAATCTTCCTGAAATCCTGTTCCAGTATTCAATAACATGATGGCTGATCTGTGATCGAACTCTCTACCTCTTTACCCCTTGGACTAAGGGAAATCTATCAACCCCAGATTTAAAATGATAACAAGTGACTGAGCATCAATAGCCATTTGCAGAAGATTGTTTCAAACTAACTCCACACCACATCTGGCAATGATTTCATTGCGACATTTCGAAAATCCTAAACTGAGGCTAACATCCAAATGTCCCCAAGTCCTGGAGTCCAAACCAGCAGAAAAACTTGTTCTTTATTATCCTTTACCTCTTTATTTTAAATGTTTGATTAAATCAGGCTCTAATTTAAATTCCAGCGGTTATTTAATTTAAGCTAAATTAATGTCACAACATTACTGCCATCTTTTACCCAAAACTTAGCTTCAGACCGTGTCCCTCTATATTTAACCAGCCCGTCTCTGACATCTCCTCCAGTCACACAACCCTGTGAGATGTCTGCACCGCTCTAATTGTGGCATCATGAGCGTTCCACATGCAACATGACTTGCATCGATAAACTCTCATCTCCAACATTTCAATTGAAATTTCAAAGCTCAATGGCTTTGAAGCCGAATGGTCCAGATTGCCATGGCCTTCAATGTGAACAGGTTGTTAGTGATGTCACTACAGAGGTTGCCTAGGAAACAATGACTGAACACAGGGGGTGAATGTGAGAAGCTGAAGTTTCCACTTGAAGACATTCCCAGTGTCTCTGAGCAGCTGAACTGGGGAAGCCTTTGGGCAGAGACTGTGCTGCTGCTATTGCCCTTCCCGGCCACCAGGCGTCTCTGTAACGCTCCCGGGGGCTGCCTGTGCGCATGTGCGGGACGGGAATGCTCCCAGAGGTCAGCGCGCGGGACGCCGCCGCATTGATGCCGTCTCCCCTGGCAACCGCAAGATGGTCGCCGCCGCCGCCTCCCTTGGCAAGGGAATATGGCCGCTGACGGTCTCCCTTGGCAACGCAAAATGGCCGCCGGCGAGGGGGGGTGTCATTGCGGCGCGTGCGCAGTGAGGTCTGTCTGCAGCCATTGTCCAGGTTGCCCCCAGTGGATGGGGTTGGGATTGTGCAGCAGATGGAGCAACAATCCCAGTTTCAATAGGGGGACAGAAGCTGCAATGCTGCCCCCTGTTGGTCACTTCTCCCAGTCTCAGCATTGCAGAGTGTTTCAACAAGAGTGCATTGTCACAGCAGCACCTTCACCTTCAGTTTCACTTTATTTATTAGTCTCAGAAGTAGGCTTACATTAACACTGCAATGAAGTTACTGTGAGAATCCCCTATTCGCCCACACTCCGGCGCCTGTTCGGGTTACACTGAGGGAGAATTTAGCACGGCCAATGCACCCTAACCAGCACGTCTTTCAGACTGTGAGAGGAAACCGGAGCACCCGGAGGAAACCCACGCAGACACGGGGAGGGGACAGCCCGGGGGAAAGCTCCATTCCAACTGTCCCTGGAGTGTCAGATTAACCTGGGTCACTCACGCCCCCCCGGCTAAGACTCACCTCCCTCAGACAGTGAGACCCTCCTGTATCACTCACCTTACTGTAGTCAGATACCCTCAGACTCAGCACTGGGCCCTGGGCGTGTTCTTTAAATGCTACGATCTATCGTGGAGGAAAGAGTTGGGAGGATTTTGATTTGATTTGATTTATTATTGTCGCGTGTATTGGGATACAGTGAAAAGTATTGTTTCTTGTATGCTGGACAGACAAAACATACCGTTCATAGAGTACATCGGGGAGAAGTAAAAGAGAGGGTGCAGAATGTAGTGTTGCAACATAGGTAGGGAGGAGAGAAAGATAAATCTAATATGTAGCAGGTCCATTCAAAAGTCTGAGGGCAGCAGGGAAGTTCTTGAGTCGGTTGGTACGTGATCTCAGACTTTGTATCTTTTTCCTGACGGAAGAAGGTGGAAGAGAGAATGTGTGCATGAGGTCCTTAATTATGCTGGCTGCTTTTCTAAGGCCGCGGGAAGTGGAGACAGAGTCAATGAATGGGAGGCTCGTCTGTGTGATGGACGGGGCTACATTCACGAACTTTTGTAATTTCTTGCAGTCTTGGACAGAGCAGAAACCATACCAAGCCGTGATACAGAAAGGATGCTTTCTATGGTGCATCTGTAGAAGTTGGTGAGAGTCGTAGCTGACATGCCAAATTTCCTCAGCCTCCTGAGAAAGTAGACGTGTTGGTGGGCTTTCTCAATTATAGTGTCGGCATGGGGGGACCAGGACAGGTTGTTGGTGATCTGGACACCTAGAAACTTGAAGTTGAGACCCAAATGACAAGTTGTCATAGTGTCATAGATGTTTACAGCATGGAAACAGGCCCTTTGGCCCAACTTGTCATGCTGCCCTTTTTCTTTTAACCCCTAAGCGAGTCCCAATTCCCCACATTTGGCCCATATCCCTCTACATCTATCTTACCCATGTAACTGTCTAAATGCTTTTTTAAAGATAAAATTGTGCCCCTCTCTACTACTACCTCTGGCAGCTTGTTCCAGACGCTCATCACTCTCTGTGTGAAAAGATTGCCCCTCTGGACACTTTTGTATCTCTCCCCTCTCACCTTAAACCCATGCCCTCTAGTTTTAGACTCCCCTTTGGGAAAATATATTGACTATCTATTGTGTGTCAACCATAGAATAGCCACAGAATGAAGGAGGCCATTCAGCCCATTCAGCTGGTGTCGACTCTCTGCTCGAGCAATCGAGCCAGTCCCACTGCTCCACCTTGTCCCTGGAGCCCTGCAAATCTTTTCCCATCAGCTTCCCATCCCATTTCCTCCGTAAAGACAGCGAGGAGCAGAGAGGAAAGAGGGACTTGGGGATTGGAAGGTTTCATCTGACGTTCTTGTTGGCAGATGCTCTGTGGCGGATAAAGCTGGCAGCTTCCTCCAGAAAGCAGCACAGAGTGAATGGAAGGGGCAGAATGTGAGTGAGATGAGACACGAGAGAGAGAGAGAGAGGGGTGAAAGCTTTCTGTTTGTCAGCAAAAAGCACAATGGTGGCCCTGTGTCCTTCAGGGAGAGGCCCAGGCCTCGGTCAAAGCCTGCCCTGTCCTCACACTCACTGGGAGACGGCCATTTCTAACATGTTGTCCATGTTTCTGAGCTGACACTGAGACAAACACAACAACAGCAGCCACTGTCTGGACAAGTCCTCATGGAGAATGAAATGTCCAAAGCCACTTCAAAGGAAGATTGCGCGGCAGGATTTGTCCCCGAGCTGCGGAGGGAGAGATTTGGATGGATGACCAGAAGCTGGGTCAGTGAGGTTGTGTTTTAGCAATGGAGGTCCAGAGAACAGAAAAGGCCCTTCGGCCCATTGCATCTGTGCCGGTCAAAGACAAATCACCCAACTTGGCTCACGGCCTGGTAAGCCTTGGCATTGCAAATGCATAGCTAAGCACTTCTTAAACGTTCTGAGGGTCTCTGCCTCCACCACCCTTTCAGGCAGAGAGTTCCAGACTCACACCACCCTCTGGGTGAAAAAGGTTTTCCTCACATCCCCTGTAAACCTCCTGCCCCTTACCCTAAATCTATACCCCCTGGTCATCGATCCCACCACCAAGGGGAAAGCTTTCTTCCCGTCTACTCTATCGATGTCCCTCATGATCTTATCCACCTCCATCATGTTCCCCCTCAGCCTCCTCTGCTCCACGGAAAACAACCCCAGGGTGGATTCTTATCACCGTTCAGGCCGGCAGGATTTTCCCATCCCACTGCAGTGAAAGGAGATTTGGCTGGTCACCAGATTCTCCGACCTCGCTGAGCGGGAGTGTGGCGTCAACAGGTGGTAAGATCACACCCTCAGTCTATAAAATCTCTCTTCAGTTCGAGTGGCGGCACGGTGGCACAGTGGTTAGCACTGCCGCCTCACAGCGCCAGGGACCCGGGTTCAATTCCGGCCTTGGGTTACTGTCTGTGTGGAGTTGGCACATTCTCCCCGTGTCTGCGTGGGTTTCCTCCGGGTGCATTGTCCATGCAAAATTGCCCTGAGGGTCCCACGATGTATAAGTTAGGGGGATTAGCGGGAACATACGTGGGGTTACGGGGTAAGCCTGGGTAAGAGTCCGTGCAGATTTGATGGGTCGAATGGCCTCATTCTGGACTGTCGGGACTCTATGATTCTATGAACTAAAACTCTCCGGGCCAGGCAACATCCTGGTGAATCTCCTCTGCACCTTTTCCAGTGCTATCACATCCCTCCTATCCTGTGCATTCCACAACTGCACAATGTTTCGATGAGGGGCGGCACAGTGGTTAGCGCTGCTGCCTCACAGCGCCAGGGACCCGGGTTTGATTCCTGGCTTGGGTCACTGTCAGTGTGGAGTTTGTACATTCTCCCCGTGTCTGCGTGGGTTTCCACCGGGTGCTGCGGTTTCCTCCCACAGTTCGAAAGATGCGCTGGTTAGTTGTATCAGCCATGCTAAATTCTCCCCAAGTTGCCCAAACAGGCGCCAGAGCATGGCGACTACGGATTTTCCACAGTAACTTCATTGCAGTGTTAATGTAACCCTACTTGTAACACTAATAAACAAACTTTTAAACCTGATACTCGATTCCCCCATGTTGGCCTTGTTCTGTGATAATTAATGCGGATTTTAGATTATTCAATAGTTCTTTAAGGACAGCAGACACAGTGAAAAAAAAACATGTGGCTCTTTACACAACAGATATATTTCAAGGGGATATTGCAGCCAACTGTATCTGAGTGGCAGTAATCTTCCCTCAGAATCAGACAGATTGTGGCTTCAGCTCAGAGCCTCCAATACGAGGCCCTTAGCATCGATCAGAGACTCCGAACACAGCATGATGGGAGAGGGGACAAAGGAAAGTGGTGTTGAATTTGTGAGCCTTGTTTTGTGGAAAGCTTTAGTGTTTGGTCAGAATGTTAATTTTTGAGTGGACCTACCATACATTAAGCTGATCTTTCTCTATACCCTATCGGTAACTGCAACACTGTATTCTGCACGCTCTCCTCTCCTTCTCCCGAATGAACTCTATGAACGGTATGTTTTGTCTGTGTAGCGTGCAAGAAACAATACTTTTCACCGTGTCCCAATACATGGGATAGGGCGACATGGTGGACAGTGTTTCGCACTGCTGCCTCACAGCACCAGGATTCAATTCTCGGTTGGGAGTTGAGTTTGCACATTCTCCCTGTGTCTGCATGGGTTTCCTGCGGGTGCCCCGGTTTCTTTCCAGAGTCCAAAGATGTGCAGATTAGGTGGAATCTGAGACGCTCCAGAAGCAGGGTAAAGATTTGAAAATGAAGTGTTTCTCACCCACTTTTAAAAGACAATCCACATTCGCACCAGTCACATTTCACACACTCTGCTCAGTCCTGTGTTGGGGGGTGTTTAGTGCGGGATCAGTGTTTGCTTTTCTCAAACCGCAGTGATATTCCCAACTTATCAAGGGCAAGAGGTTTCAGTGTTTAAACATGTAAACATTACAAAACTAAACCAGACAGAAAGTGATGAGGCCTCACACCTTCAATGGAGTCATCTTCGCTCAGAGTCAGAGAGATTGTGGGTTCAGGTCAGAGCCTGAAATACTAGGCCCTTAGCATCGAGACACACAGAGACAGAGAAACACAGAGACAGAGACAGAGAGACACACACAGATACATAGAGAGATATACACACAGAGGCAGAGAGAGAGACACAGATCCAGAGAAGTACAGAGACAGAGAGACACACAGATACACAGAGAGATAGAGACAGAGAGACACACACATAAACACACTAACAGAGAAATACAGAAAGAGAGTTTGGCAAAGTCAGATTTAATTTTCCATTCAATATTTATTTAAAAATTCAGAGAATATTTGACAGGAAAATTGATTTTAAAGTTAACAAAAGTGAATCTGACCTTTGAGCTTCACAATGAGATCTGAACCCCTACGCTCTGAGCTGCCCAATATCTGTACAGCTGGACCAGACACCAGAAAGAGAAAACCAGAGCTCAACATCACGGGAAATGAACAATTATGAATCAGGAACGAGAAAAGTTATTAATTTATACCTGAGATTTAAACTACAGGAAAACTATTGACTACAATTACATTACAACAAAAGTTACCTTCTACATTTCACACTGAAAACTGAACTACCGCCCACAACTGTCTCAGTGACAGATTCAGAATGATAAACTGAGAGAATTTCACTGTTGGAGTCACCGACAGCAGATATTGTATTTGTGTCAATCAGGAATCTTAATAATCAGCTGAGGGAAATCTACAACGTCCAAAATTCAACCCATCACTTGATCTGTAAAAGAAAGATACAATAATGAAGCAGATGTTTATGATGCGGGACATTAATGTTAGAGTTTTTAATCAATGAATCATTTAGAGATTTTTCAAATCCCTTCTGTTTGACAATCCACTCTGACACCAGTCACATTTCACACTCTCTGCTCAGTCCTGTGTTGGGGGGTGTTTAATGTGGGATCAGTGTTTGCTTTTCTCAAACCGCAGTGATATTCCCAACAAGGGCAAGAGGTTTCAGTGTTTAAAAATGTAAAGATTTCAGAACAAAACCAGACAGAGAGTGATGAGGCCTCACACCTTCAATGTAGTGATTCCCCCAATCTTTCCTTTTGTATATTGCTTCCTTCCTCTGTCTGAAGTATTGGAGACGTCGACATCACTGAAACAATACAATCTCTCGGGACAATCACTGTAAACAGCTTCTGGAAACAAAGTTACCACTTTAATCACCCAAAAAGCTGAATGTCCATTCAAACATCTCCCTCCCCATATCCTTGTAAATGCAAAGATAACTCCCATTTCCCCAAAGCAGGAAGATGTGAAATGGAAACATCTTCAGCTTTTTACACACTGCACTTTTCCACGGACCAAAATGTTTCAAAACATTTGCTGAAGTTTTGTTTTAAACTCTTTATCAATGTCCTTCCAGGTTTAGTGTGAAGGTTTGTGTTCCACACTGAGCCCCTCTCAGTCTCCACACGGAGCTTGTGTGTGTGCTGATGCTCCTGTCATTTTGGATGGATACTGTGTGAAGCTGCATTCTCTCCCAGTGAGTTTCTGATCTACTTCACTCTCTCTGCGGCTGGAGCAATGTCCAGCAGGCAGCAGAGGATGGCAGTGTATCACTGTCAGCACAATAGACAAACAGCCTTTAGCAAGAGAGGCTTTGACCCTTTTTCAAACCAAATCCCCAATTTGATGTTTCCAGCTGCGCTGTTTACAATGCTGCTGAATATTGTGTGTCTTTGGTAAACTGGGATGTGTAGCATTCAGTCACATTAAGTGGTGAATAAATACGTCAACACTGTGCGTATCTTTCTGTGTGTGTGTGTCAGCGTGCATGTGTGTCAATGTATTTAAATCTCAAAGGAAAATAGGAGCAGGTGTAGGCCATTTGGCCCATCGATCCTGCGCCAGCATTCAAACAGATCATGGGGCACGTACGCACACAAAACACGCACACACCAACACACACAAAACACACACACACACAAAGCACGCACACACAAACACACATAAAACACGCACACACACAAAGCACGCACACACAAACACACATAAAACACGCACAATAAACACACACACACACAAACACAATAAACACACAAACACACAGAAACACACACACACACATCAAAAACACAGCACTGCTGCCTCACAGCGCCAGGGACTCGGGTTCGGTTCCCGCTTTGGGTCACTGTCTGTGCGGAGTTTGCCCGTTCTCCCTTTGTCTGCGTGGGTTTCCTCCGGGTGCTCCGGTTTCCTCCCACAGTCTGAAAGACGTTCTGGTTAGGGTGCATTGGCCGTGCTTAATTGTCTCTCCGCGTCAGAGAGACAAGATCGGGTAAATGCATGGGGTTATGGAGATGGGGCCTGAGTGGGATTGTGGTCGGTGCAGACTCAATGGGCCAAATGGCCTCCTTCTGCACTGGAGGAGTCTAGGATTCTATGAAAACACACAGAAACAGATATTCTCACCCAGTAACAGTCACACGCACACAGTAATAAACACACACGGAAACATGTCCACGCACACACACACACACACACACACACGCGTACACACACACGCATGCACACACACACACACACACACACACAAACAGACACACACACAAACAGACACACACACACACACACACACACACACACACAAACAAACACACACACACAGATTCCTATTTTATTTCACACAATCGATTTGCGTCTTGAACATGCTGAATGATTGGGCTTCCACATCCCCCTGGAATAGAAAATTCCAAAGATTCACCACCCTCTGAGTGAAGAAATTCCTCCTCATCTCAGACTTCAAAGGTCTGCCCCTGATTCTGAGATTGTGTCCCCTGGTTCTAGTCTCACCAGCCAGGGGAAACATCCAATCTACATCCACCCTGTCACACCCTGTAAGAATTTTAAGTCTGTTTCAATGGGGTCGCCTCTCATTCTTCAAGGGTTCAAGGCCGACTTCCGGACTTGATGGCCATGGAAGGTGTGCTCATAACGGGGCCAAACAGCTGTATTATCAAACAGTAAATCCTGTCGGGATCATGTATCAGTAAACTCTTCCCGAAACCACTCTCAGTTATTACAATCTGGGCCTTGTATCAGTAATCTCTGCCCGAAACCGCTCTCAGTTATTACAATCTGGGCCTGGTATCAGTAAACTCTGCCCGAAACCTCTCTCTGTTATTACAATCTGGGCCTGGTATCAGTAAACTCTGCCCGAAACCTCTCTCAGTTATTACAATCTGGGCCTTGTATCAGTAATCTCTGCCCGAAACCTCTCTCAGTTATTACAATCTGGGCCTGGTATCAGAAATCTCTGCCCGAAACCTCTCTCAGTTATTACAGTCTGGGCCTGGTATCAGAAATCTCTGCCCGAAACCTCTCTCAGTTATTACAGTCTGGGCCTGGTATCAGTAAACTCTGCCCTAAACCTCTCTCAGTTATTACAATCTGGGCCTGGTATCAGTAATCTCTGCCCGAAACCTCTCTCAGTTATTACAATCTGGGCCTGGTATCAGAAATCTCTGCCCGAGGCGGCACGGTAGCACAGTGGTTAGCACGGCATGGGGCGGCACGGTAGCACAGTGGTTAGCACTGCTGCTTCACAGCTCCAGGGTCCCAGGTTCGATTCCCGGCTCGGGTCACTGTCTGTGTGGAGTTTGCACATTCTCCTCGTGTCTGCGTGGGTTTCCTCCGGGTGCTCCGGTTTCCTCCCACATCCAAAGATGTGCAGGTTAGGTTGATTGGCCAGGTTAAAAATTGCCCCTTAGAATTCTGGGATGCGTAGATTAGTGGGTAAATATGTGGGGGTAGGGCCTGGGTGGGATTGTGGTCGGTGCAGACTCGATGGGCCGAATGGCCTCCTTCTGCACTGTAGGGTTTCTATGATTCTATGATTCTATGAAACCTCTCTCAGTTATTACAATCTGGGCCTTGTATCATTAATCACTGCCCGAAACCTCTCTCAGTTATTACAATCTGGGCCTGGTATCAGTAATCTCTGCCCGAAACCTCTCTCAGTTATTACAATCTGGGCCTGGTATCAGAAATCTCTGCCCGAAACCTCTCTCAGTTATTACAATCTAGACCTGGTATCAGTGAACTCTGCCCGAAACCTCTCTCAGTTATTACAATCTGGGCCTGGTATCAGTAAATTCTGCCCGAAACCTCTTTCAGTTATTACAATCTGGGCCTGGTATCAGTAAACTCTGCCCGAAACCTCTCTCAGTTATTACAATCTGGGACTTGTATCAGTAAACGCTGCCCGAAACCTCTCTCAGTTATTACAATCTGGGCCTGGTATCAGTAAACTCTGCCCCAAACCTCTCTCAGTTATTACAATCTGGGCCTGGTATCAGTAAACTCTGCCCGAAACCTCTCTCAGTTATTACAATCTGGGACTTGTATCAGTAAACTCTGCCCGAAACCTCTCTCAGTTATTACAATCTGGGCCTGGTATCAGTAATCTCTGCCCGAAACCTCTCTCAGTTATTACAATCTGGGCCTGGTATCAGTAAACTCTGCCCCAAACCTCTCTCAGTTATTACAATCTGGGCCTGGTATCAGTAATCTCTGCCTGAAACCTCTCTCAGTTACTACAATATGGGCCTTGTATCAGTAATCTCTGCCCTAAACCACTCTCAGTTATTACAATCTGGGCCTGGTATCAGTAATCTCTGCCCTAAACCTCTCTCAGTTATTACAATCTGGGCTTTGTATCAGTAATCTCTGCCCGAAACCTCTCTCAGTTATTACAATCTAGGCCTGGTATCAGTAATCTCTGCCCGAAACCTCTCTCAATTATTACAATCTGGGCCTGGTATCAGTAATCTCTGCCCTACACCTCTCTCAATTATTACAATCTGGGTTTTGAATCAGTAAACTCTGCCCGAAACCTCTCTCAGTTATTACAATCTGGGCTTTGTATCAATAAACTCTGCCCGAAACCGCTCTCAGTTATTACAATCTGGGCCTTGTATCAGTAATCTCTGCCCGAAACTCTCTCAGTTATTACAATCTGGGCCTGGTATCAGTAATCTCTGCCCGAAAGCTCTCTCAGTTATTACAATATTGGCCTGGTATCAGTAATCTCTGCCCTAAACCTCTCTCAGTTATTACAATCTGGGCTTTGTATCAGTAATCTCTGCCCGATACCTCTCTCAGTTATTACAATCTGGGCCTGGTATCAGTAATCGCTGTCCAAAACCTCTCTCAGTTATTACAATCTGGGGCTTGTATCAGTAATCTCTGCCCTAAACCTCTCTCAGTTATTACAATGTGGGCCTTGTATCAATAATCTCTGCCCGAAACCTCTCTCAGTTATTACAATCTGGGCCTTGTATCAATAATCTCTGCCCGAAACCTCTCTCAGTTATTACAATCTGGGCCTTGTATCAATAATCTCTGCCCGAAACCTCTCTCAGTTACTACAATTTGGGCGTTGAGTCAGTATAATCTGCCCTAAACATCTCTCAGTTATTACAATCTGGGACTTGTATCAGTAATCACTGACCTCAAACTCTCAGTTATTACATTCTGGCTTTGTATCAGTAATCTCTGCCGAAAACCTCTCTCAGTTATTACATTCTGGGACTTGTATCAGTCAACTCTGCCCTACACCTCTTCAAGTTATTACAATCTGGGCCTTGTGTCAGTAAACTCTGCCCTAAACCTTTCTCAATTATTACAATCTGGGCTTTGTATCAGTAAGCTCTGCCCTAAACCTCCCTCAGTTATTACAATCTGGGCCTGTATCAGTAATCTCTGCCCGATACCTCTCTCAGTTATTACAATTTGGGCCTGGTATCAGTAATCACTGCCCTAAACCTCTCTCAGTTATTACAATCTGGGCCTGGTATCAGTAATCTCTGCCCTAAACCTCCCTCAGTTATTACAATCTGGGCCTGCTATCAGTAATCTCTGCCTGATACCTCTCTCAGTTATTACAATCTGGGCCTGGTATCAGTAATCTCTGCCCAAAACCTCTCTCAGTTATTACAATCTGGGCCTGGTATCAGTAATCGCTGCCCTAAACTTCCCTCAGTTATTACAATCTGGGTCTTGTATCAGTAAATTCTGCCCTTCAGCTGATTGGAGAATATCATTTTGAATATTACTGAGTTTGGGATGTAATAATTTCCTGCTGTTGCCAATATGGCTATTTTTAACATAGTTTCTGGGATCCTCCAGTCTCCCCTCAGCAGCTTTGTGGGCAGTGAGAGGTGACACACCGTTCACTAGCAGAGGGAGTTTTTGGTCCTGTCGCTGTCAATGGGATTTCCCATTGAAGTCACCTCACGCTAGCAGGAAACCAGAGGCAGGGGAACGAGAGCAGAGAATTCCCCATGAGTGAACAGCCGGAGAATCCCGGACATTAGCTCCTTTCCCAGTTATCACTGCACTCAACCCAGTCGCTGTTTATACGCTAAGTTGTCTCAGTGAATACTACATTACACCATGCTGCTGTGGACACTACAATCAACCCTTTCTGAGTTCTCACAGTATTAATACCGTGGATGGATTGATATTTCATTGGACAATGTGCTGGGTTAGATGAATATTTATTGATTCTTGTGATGTGGGTGTCACTGGCTAGGTCAGCATTTATTGCCCATTCCTAGGTGCCCTGGAGAAGGTGGTGGTGAGCTGCCGTCTTGAACCCGCTGCAGTCTATGTGGTGTAGGTACACCCACAGTGCTGTTAGGGAGGGAACCTGCTTAAATTATCACTGCATTTAACCATGTCACTCTTTATAAAAAATAAACTAGACCATGTCTGGGTAATGAATGTGGAGCATGTCTCCATTTCTCTTTACCTCAGCACTGTATCTGTGTATATAACACTTTATACAGTTTCAATGTTATTTATTAGTGTCACAAGTAGGCTTACATTAACACTGCAATGAAGTTGCTGTGAAAATCCCCTAGTTGCCACACTCCGGTGCTGTTCGGCTTCACTGAGGGAGAATTTAGCATGGCCAATCCACCGAACAGCATGTATTTCAGACTGTGGGAGGAAACCGGAGCACTCGGAGGAAACCCAGACACGGGGAGAACATGCAGACTCCACACAGACAGTGACGCAAGTCGGGAATTGTACCCGGGTCCCTGGCGCTGAGAAGCTGCAGTGCTAACCACTGTGCCACCCCTAGAAACTAGATACAGTTTCTCTTCTTAATGCATGGGGCCATCCCTCTGTATATACTCCAATTGGTCTTTACTTAGTTATTGCTTCACTCAACTATGTCACTGTTTCCAATGCACTCAGTGAAGTCACAGTTATTAACGCACGCAGCCATGCCTCTATCGACACCACACCCGACAATTTCTAAGCTGTTGCTGCACTTCCCCAGGAATAGATTTGATCTGTTTCTCTTTCATTCAGCATCATCGGAGTTACTGCTGTGTTCGGCCTTGTTTCATTCATTACTCAACTCACCTGTGTCTCAGTTTTATTTTACACAAGTTCCTGTCTTTCTTATTCCTACATTCTACCCTGTTTCAGTTGTCACTGCACTGAAAAATCTCTCTGTTAGGTAGACAGAGAAAGAGAGTCAGCTGGATGGATAGACGAATATTCCTTTAAAGTTATATATTTGTGTGGGTCAGCTGGTGCCACCACTCTTGTTTGGAACAGTTTTTGTTTGGTCTTGTTACCAGCTATTGGGTGTTGTGTGAAATGTCCAATTGCTCCAGTATTGTGTGTGTAATATTGGTGTTGAAAGATTGGGTGAATTTCGCTCGAGTCTCTTGGAGATGAGCAGAAATTGAGGAAGGGAAATAAAGTTGAACATCGGTGAAGGGAAAGTGACCACAGTCCCAGATGACGATCTGCTGCTCTCCCCTTTGAGGGGGAGAACTCACTGGCGGTGATTTACCACACCTCAGGCCAGGGGAAAGGTTGAAAGGGTTGGGCTTTCATGACGTGTTGGAGACTTTGTGCATCTCAAACCAGCTGTCCAGCCAACTGAGTGAACCAACTTCCATATTGCCACATTTCAATGCATGTTGCACAACCTGGTCACAAACTATTGAATTGGAGATTACTCACTGATATTGGGATTGATCTGTGACAATTCTCACAGTCGCGTATGTGTGTGTGTTTATGTGTGTGTGTGTGTGTGTATGTGTGTGTATGTTTCTGTCTGTGTGCATGTTAGTGGATATGTTTTTACAAATTCCCAGAGAGAGAGAGAGCGAGAGATGCAGAGACCAACAGATGACAGGGTCAAGGAGAGTGAGAGAAAGAGAGAGCCAGATTGAGAGAGGCACTGAGAGACAATGTCTGTCCAAATCCTCTTGAAGCCACTTTGCATTTTCCTCACAACTCACATTCCCACCGAGCTTTGTGTCATCCGCAAACTTGGAAATATTACATTAGGTCCCCACATCCAACTCATTGATAAACATTGTGAACATCTGGGAACAAAGTCCAGATCCTTGTGGCACAGCCGGCCGACACAAGACGGAGAAATCATCTGGCCGGGAACACAACAGCGACATTTTTCAGGGAAGCTCGGAGCCAGCTGTGTCTCAGTGGATCATAATCTGACCTCAGGATCATTCCATTGTGGCTTCAGTTACAGCATCAAATTCTCGGCCAGGCTGGAAAACAAATCACTCCTCAAATCCCCAAATAAAACGTTCTGGGATCTGAACTTAAAATGCTGTAACTGATCATGGAGGAAAGAGTGGGGTCTAATAGACACTGAGAAGATAACTTGCATATGAATCATAGAACGGTGACAGCACAGGAGGCCATTCAGCCCCATCAAGCCAGTGCGACACTCTGCAAGAGCAATGTCACTATTCCCACTCCTCCACCCTTTCCCCGTCACCCTGTAAATATTTCCCCTTCAGCTTCCCATTCAACGTCCCCGGAAGTCCATGATGGAATCCGCTTCCACCTCGCCCTCAGACAGTACATTCCAGATACTGGACACTCACTACGTTAGAAACATTTCCTCATGTTGCCGCTGTCGCCATTTACCTGAATTCAGCATCCTCTGGATTTCAACCTTTCCCCCAATGTGCCGATTATCTCAAAGCCGATCCTCTCAGTCCCGGGATGTCCCTGCAGGAGTTCCTCAGCGTGAGTGTCCGAGGCCCCAACCATCTTCAGCTGCTCCAACACTGACCTTCCCTCCATCACAAGGTCTGAAGCGCGGATGTTCGCTGATGATTGCACAATGTTCAGCACCATACGCAACTCCTCAGATACTGAAACAGAAAATAAGGACATACCAAACAGGTCAGGCAGCATCTGTGGAGAGAGAAACAGATTCTGGGAGCAGGGGGACTGAGAGACAGGCAGATTGAGAAAAATATGCACACACACTAACACTCACACTCAGACAGCCTAAAACTAAACAGATATAGAATGGAGGAGGAATCCCTTCTCCCTCTGTAAATAGAGATTAACTCGATTTCTCTTCCAAAAAGACAGCACATCTGGATGGGCAGAATAGTCTCCAATTCTACCCATGGTCCTTTTCTGATCTCCATTCTTCACATCTGCACACGTTGGCTTCAGCTCCAGTTTGTGAATGAAAGCAAACCCCTGTCCATTACAAATCCACTCAGCCTTTTCCCTCTGCTCTCTCCACACACAATCTACAAGACACAAACAGGAAAGATGGATTCCAGGAGAGAAAGGTCACACCTGATCCTCCTCTCAATGGATTCTCTGTCGCCAGAGAGAACATTCCAGCTCCTACAGAAAGTCACAACTGATTCATGTCAGGGACAGAATTGGAATGAATTGGACACAAGAGAGATGAAAGGTTTCTGCTCATCATAAAAAAGCTAAAGAGTCACTCAGTGTCATTCAGGGAGAGACCTCGCTGGTCTGTCTTTGACCCAAGTCACACACTGACTCTGAATGTCCTCACAGCAACTTGGGGATGGACATTTCTAAAGTACTATTCATGGCTTTAGGGTTTCCAAAAGTGTTTCACCGACAATGGAGCGGTTTTGAAATGTTGTCAGTGTTATTTAGGAGATAAGCAAACTTTTGATGCCACACGCATTGAGTTTAAAAATTGGCAAGCCATGTTGCAGCTTTATAGAACCATTGTTAGGCCGCACTTGGAATATAGTGTTCAATTCTGGTCGCCACACTACTAGAAGGATGTGGAGGTTTTGGAGAGGGTACAGAAAAGATTTACCAGGATGTTGCCGGGTATGGAGGGCATTAGCTATGAGGAGAGTTTGGAGAAACTTGGTTTGTTCTCACTGGAATGACGGAGGCAAGGGGGGTGACCTGATAGAAGTCTACAAGATTATGAGAGGCATGGACAGAGTGGATAGTCAGGAGCTTTTTCCCAGGGTGGAAGAGTCAATTACTAGGGGGCACAGGTTTAAGGTGTGAGGGACAAGGTTTAAAGGAGATATACGAGGCAAGTTTTTTACACAGAGGGTGGTGGGTGCCTGGAACTCGCTGCTGGGAGAGGTAGTGGGAGCAGATACAATAATGCGTTTTAAGGGGCGTCTGGAGAAATACAAGAATAGGATGGGAATAGAGGGATATGGTCCCTGGAAGGGTCGGTGTTTTTAGTTCACACATGGTTGGTGCAGGCTTGGAGGGCCGAAGGGCCTGTTCTTATGCTGTAATTTTCTTTTTTCTAATTTCAGAGAGAGATATATACAGATACAGAGCCATAGAAAGACAGAAACAGGATGGGATTGTGCTGTACATGTTTCCGAGCTGACATTGAGACACACACGAGATGTACACCAATGATTTGGATGAGGGAACCAAAAATAATATTTCCAAGTTTGCTGATGCCATGAAACTTGTTGGGAATGTGAGGAGTGAGAAGGATGTTAAAATGTTTCACAGTGACTTCAGAAAATTGAGTGAATGGGTAAATGCGTGGCAGATGCTGTATAACGTGGACAAACGTGAATTTAACTACTTCGGACAGAGAAGCAGAATGGCAGAGGGTTATTTAAATGGTGCTAGATTGGGAAATGTTGAGATACAAAGGGACCTGGGTATCCTAGTACACCAGAGACTGAAAGCAAGCATGCAGCTACAGCAAACAGTTAGGAAGGCAAATGATATGTTGGCCTTCATTGCAAGAGAACTTGAGGAAAGGAGCAAGGATGTCTTACTGCAGCTGTACAGGCCCTCGGTGAGACCACACCTGGAATATTGTGTACAGTTTTTGTCTCTGTAACTATGAAATGCTGCACTTACCATAGAGGGAGAGCAGCGGAGGCACACCAGACTGATTCCTGGGATGGCAGGATTGTCGTATGAGGAGAGATTGAGTCGACTGGGCCTGTATTCACTGGAGTTCCGAAGAATGAGAGGGGATCGAATTGAAATGTATAAATTCTGACTGGGCTGCACTGACTGAATACAGGGATGTTGTTCCCTCCAGCTGAGGGGCTGAGGGGGTGGGGAGAGGGGGGGGCGGGGAGAGGCTGGAACAAGGGGTCACAGATGGTGAAACTTTGCAATATGTTTAATCTGTAGAAACCGATCCATCTCAGTCTGTGAACGATGACTGAGCCTCCACAGCCCTCTGGGATAGGGAATTCCAAAGATTCACCATCCTGGAAGCACATGGAATTCAGGAACATTTGGCGAGATGGATCGGAAACTGGTTTAGTAATTGGACACAAAGGGTGGTGTTGGAAGGCTGTTTGAGTGGCTGGAGGCCGGTGTCCAGTGGTGCACCACAAGGCTCCGTGCTGGGGGGCTTATTATTGTTACACATAAATGAGACAGATGATAATGTGGGGGCAATGATAAGCAAGGTTCCAGATGACACCAAGATTGGTAGGATGGTTAATAGTGAAGAAGGTTGTAGGTTACAGGAAGATATCGCTGGGTTGGTCAGATAGGCAGAGCAGTGGCAGATGGTATTTGACCCTGATAGGTGCGAGGTGATGCACTTTGGAAGCAGTAACAAAGCAAGGGAGTATTTAATGAGTTGCAGGACACTGGGAAGCTCAGAGGAACATATGGATCTTGGGCAATTATTCACAGATCCCTGAAGGCAGCAGAGCAGGTGAATCAAGTGGTAAAGAAGGCAGATGAGACGCTTGCTTTTATCAGTCATGGCGCAGAGTCGAAGAGCAAAGAGTTAATGTTGGAGTTGTACAGAGTGTTGGTTAGGCCACAGCTGGAGTACCGTGTGCAGATCTGGTCACCACACCAGAGGAAGGATATGATAGCACTCGAGGGGGTACAGAGGAGGCTCAGCAGCAAGTTGCCTGGGATGGAGTATTTGAGCTATAAGGAGAGACTGGATAGGTTAGGATTGTTTTCTTTAGAGCAGAGAAGGCTGATTGAGGTGTGTAAGATTATGAGGGGTATGGACAGGGTGAATAGGAAACAGCTGTTCCCCTTGGTTGAGGGGTCAATCATGAGGGGACATAGTTTTAGGGCAAAGGGCAGGAGATTCAGAGGAGAGTTGAGAAAAACCTTCACTCAGAGGGTGATGGGAATCAGGAATGTACTGCCTGGGAAGGCAGCGGAGGTCGGAAACCTTACAACCTTTCAAAACCATTTGGATGAGCACTTGAAACATTACACATTCACTCAGATCAGCCATGATCTTATTGAATGGCGGGGCAGGCTCGAGGGGCTAGATGGCCTACTCCTGCTCCTATTTCTTATGTTCTTATGAAACATCACAACATTCAAAGATATGGTACAAGAGATGGAAAATTGGATTAGCACAACTTTAGTGGTAGTTACTGTTGGTGCAGACTCAATGGGTCGAAGGGCCTTTTCTTCACTGTACCACTCTATGACTCTGAGGGAAGAAATTCCTCCTCACAGAAAGCAGAGAGTCGGAATAAATGGGTGCTTTTCTGGTTGGCGGATGGTAACTAGTGGCGTGCCGCAGGGATCGGTACTGGGGCCTCAACTTTTTACCATTTATATAGACGATCTGGAGGAGGGGGCTGAGTGTCGGGTAACAAAGTTTGCAGACGACACAAAGATAAGTGGAAAAGTGAATCGTGTGGAGGGCGTAGAAGGTCTGCAGAGAGATTTGGACAGGCTGAGTGAGTGGGCGAGGATCTGGCAGATGGAGTATAACGTTGACAAATGCGAGGTTATTCACTTTGGAGGAAATAATAGCAAATTGGATTATTATCTAAATGGAAAGAAATTACAACATGCTGCTGTGCAAAGGGACCTGGGGGTCCTTGTGCATGAGACGCAAAAACCCAGTCTGCAGGTGCAACAGGTGATCAAGAAGGCAAACGGGATGTTGGCCGATATCGCAAGGGGGATAGAATATAAAAGCAGAGATGTCTTGCTGCATCTGTACAGGGCATTGGTGAGGCCGCAGCTGGAATACTGTGTGCAGTATTGGTCCCCTTATTTGCGGAAGGATATATTGGCCTTGGAGGGAGTGCAGAGAAGGTTCACCAGGTTGATACCAGAGATGAGGGGTGTTGATTATGAGGAGAGACTGAGCAGATTGGGTTTGTACTCGTTGGAATTTAGAAGGCTGAGTGGGGATCTTATAGAGACCTATAAGATAATGAAGGGGCTGGATAGGGTCGAGGTGGGAGAAATTCTTTCCACTTAGAAAGGAAGCTAGAACTAGAGGGCACAGCCTCAAAATAAAGGGGGGTCAGTTTCGGACAGAGTTGAGGGGGAACTTCTTCTCTCAGAGGGTGGTGAATCTTTGGAATTCTCTGCCCACTGAAGTGGTGGAGGCTACCTCGTTGAATATGTTTAAATCACGGATAGATGGATTCCTGATCGGTAAGGGAATTAGGGGTTATAGGGATCAGGTGGGTAAGTGGAACTGATCCACTTCAGATCAGCCATGATCTTATTGAATGCGGGGCAGGCTCGAGGGGCTAGATGGCCTTCTCCTGCTCCTATTTCTTATGTCCTTTTCTCAGTCCTAAATGTCCTGCCCCCTTACTCTGCGACTATGCCATGGTTCTAGACACCGCCCCCCCCCCCCCACCGCCTCCAGCCGGGGGAAACATCCTTCCTGTATCTACTCAGCTCATGTTTGGGGGTTGGGGAGAGTTATAGAACAAAGAGATCGAGGGGTACATGTTCATAGCTTCTTGACAGTGGAGTCACAGGTGGACAGAGTGGTGAAGAAGGCATTCGGCATGCTTGGTTTCATTGGTCAGAACATTGAATACAGGAGTTGGGACGTCTTGTTGAAGTTGTACAAGACATTGTTAAGGCCACGCTTGGAATACTGTGTACAGTTCTGGTCACCCTATTTTAGAATGGATATTATTAAACTAGAAAGAGTGCAAAAACGATTTACTTGGATGCTACCGGGACATGATGGTTTGGGTTTTAAGGAGAGGTTGCACAGACTGGGACTTTTTCCCTGTAGCGTAGAAGACTGAGGGGAGATTGTATAGAGGTCTGTAAAATAATGAGGGGCACAGATCAGCGAGATAGTCAATATCTTCTCCCAAAGGTAGGGGAGTCTAAAACTAGAGGGCATAGGTTTAAGGTGAGAGTGAGAGATACAAAAGGGTCCAGAGGTCAATTCTTTTCACACAGAGGGTGGTGAATGTCTGGAATGAGCTGCCAGGGGCAGTAGCAGGGGCGGGTACAATTTTATGTTTTAAAAAGCATTTAGACAGTTACATGGGTAAGATTGGTATAGAGGGATATGGGCGAAACACAGGCAATTGTGATTAGCTTAATGGTAAAAACTGGGCGGCATGGACAAGTTGGGCCAAAGCGCGTTTCCATGCTGTAAACCTCTATGACTCGACCCTGCTGAGCCCTGTAAGAATTGTCCAAGTTTGAGTGAGGTCACCTCTCATGCTTCTCGAGTGCATAAAGTAAAAGTCCATTTTCTTTCCTCAGAGGACAATCCCTCCATCCCAGGAATTAATGCAGTGAAATGTCATTGAAGTCCCTCTCGGACAAGAATGTCTTTCCTTAGGTAAGAGGATAAAACTGTACACAACACTCCGTGTGTGGTTTCACCACTAATTCAGCCTCTCCCACATCCCCTTGAAGAGTCTACATCCTCCTCACAACTCACACTTCCACCTGCTTTCATGTCATCTGCAAACACGGAAATATTACATTTGATCCCAAACGTCCAAATCAATGATATGGATTGTGAATAGCTGGGCTCCCGAGTACTGATCCTTGTGATAAGCCGCTGGTCACAGCCTGGCACCCTGAAAATGACCCATTTGTACCTAAGCTCTGTTTTCTGTCCGTTAACCATTTCTCAATTCATGCCAGTATTATCAGGGTAAATACGTTGCATCACGGGGATAGGGCCTGGGTGGGAATGTTGTTAGCGCAGGCTCGATGGGCTGTATGGCCTCCTTCTGCACTGTAGGGATTCTATGATTCTAATATGTACATACGTCAGTGAAGGTGGCAGGGCACTTTGACAGAGCAGTAAATGAAGTATATGGTATCCCAGCTTTTATTAATGGAGGAATTGAGGACAAGAGTAAGGAGTTCATATTGAACTTGTATAAGACACTCGTTAAGCCTCATCTGGAGACTGCGCCCAGTTCTGGGCACCGTACTTGAGGAGGAATGTGAAGACATTGGAGAGAGTGCAGAGGAGATTCACAAGAATGATTCCAGGGAATAAGATCCGTAGCTACGAGGGTAGATTGGAGAGGTTGGGACTGTTTTCCTTGGAGAAAAGAAGGCTGAGGTGAGACTTGAGAGAGAGATTCAAGATCCAAAGGGGTATCCACAGGTTAAAGAGTGAGAAACTCTTCCCTCTCAAGAGATGGTCATGAACTAGAGGGCACAGATTCTAAATGATGGGGAAATGGATCAGAAGTGAAGTGAGAAAAAGCACTTCATCAAGAGTGTGTTTGGAATCTGGAACAATCTTCCTGAAAGCCTGTTCCAATATTCAATAAGATCCTGGCTGATCTGTGATCTAACTCTCTGTCTCTTAACCCCTTAGACGAAGGAAAATCTATCAACCCCAGGTTTAAAATAATAACAAGTGACTGAGCATCAATAGCCATTTGCAGAAGATTGTTTCAAACTAACTCCACACCATATCTGGCAATGTTTCCATTTCTACAATTCTAAAATTCTAAACTGAGGCTAACATTCAAATATTCCCAAATCCTGGAGTTCCCAGCCAGCAGAAAAACGTGTTCTTTATCAGCCTCTCCCTTTCCCTCATTATTTTCAATGTTTGATTAAATCAGCCCCCAACTTAAATTCCAGCGGTTAAGAATAATGTTTAATCTGCACTGTTCATCAAATGTTCCCAACACAAATACTGTAATGGGCTAAATACAGAGTAAAATTCCCTCTGCTCTGTCCAAGGAATGTTTCAGCACAGATTTTTATTTTGAAGTTTAGGAAAAACAGGAATCAAATTGCTCAGCATCCCAGTGTGGCCTCCTGTTTATTTCAATCAGCCCTTCACATTCAAACATGAAGTTGAAGCTTCGAATACTGTCTGTGGCAGCGTTTGTGGATTCAGTTGTTCTCCTGCTTTTTGACTTGTCTGAAGGATTTGAATTATAGACATTGTTTAATCATTCCTTTCTCTCAGCACATGGAACTTGTGAATCTTCAAGGCAGACAATCTCATGTAATTAACAACAAACTGCATCTTTATTCATCCGTCCATTTCCTATCTCTGAATGGATCACACACATTTCCAGAATGCAGGAAGCTCTCAATGGAAACTGCTTCCAATTATTCCCCAATACAATTGTTCGCACTTGACTGTGAACTACATTCCACTGACATTCCCAAAGCAGCCACAGAAAAGTGACTGGTTATTTTAAACATTGAACCTGAACTATTTGAACTGATGATTCACTCACATTGTACAGAAATGTTGAGTCTGTTTTGATGAGAGTGATCAGATTAACATTGTAACATGAAGACAGCCTCCGTACTGAGATTAACCACATTTACAACAATTCTGCAATATCAGATCCATTGCTGTGTGTATTGTGCGAATTCAGCTGTGAAATATCTGGACATTTGGAGCTTCCACTGTTTCTGTCATTTCATCATTTATTAAAGTACGTTGTTCTATCCCTTTTAAATCTAAGTTGTGTCAGTTTACATTTCCCTGCACTGAAACCTCTCCACCAGTTTTGTCCATGTACAAAATATGAATAACTCTTTGCAATCTGATGTTTCCAGCGATGCTGCTTACAATGCTGTCTAATGTTTTGTGTCATTGGCAAACCAGGATGTGTAGTATTCAGTCACATTAAATGGTCAATAAATATGTCAATACTGTGTATATATTTCACTGTGTGCGTGTGTGTGTGTGTGTGTGTCTGTGTCTCTGTGTGTGTGTGTGTGTCTGTGTGTGTGTGTCTGTGTGTGTGTGTGTCTGTGTGTGTGTCTGTGTGTGTGTGTGTGTGTGTGTGTCTCTGTGTGTGTCTCTGTGTGTGTGTGTGTGTGTGTCTCTCTGTGTGTGTGGGTGTGTGTGTGTCTGTGTGTGTGTCTCTGTGTGTGTGTGTGTCTCTGTGTGTGTGGGTGTGTGTGTGTCTGTGTGTGTGTGTGTCTGTGTGTGTGTCTCTGTGTGTGTGTGTCTCTGTGTGTGTTTGGGTGTGTGTGTGTCTGTGTGTGTCAGCATGCATGTGTCTCTGTGTGTGTGTGTGTCTGTGTGTCTGTGTCTGTGTGTCTGTGTCAGCATGCATGTGTCTCTGTGTGTGTGTGTGTGTGTGTGTGTCTGTGTGTGTGTGTGTGTGTGTCTGTGTGTGTGTGTCTGTGTGTCAGCATGCATGTGTGTCAATGTATTTGAATCTCAAATATGTGCAGTTGGAGGCCATTTGACCCATCGAGCCTGCTCCCCCACTCAAACAGATCTTGACAAACACACACACACACACACACAGACGCACACACAGAGATACAGACACACACACACACACACTCATAGACACACACGCACTGACAAAGAGAGAGACACACAGTCACTCACGGACACACACACACAGAGACACAAACACACACTCACGGACACACACGCACACACGCAGAGAGACACAAACACACACTCACAGACACACATGCACAAAGACACAGAGAGAGACACACACACACAGGCACACACTCACTCACAGACACACGCAGAGAAACACAATCACACACACAGAAACACACAATGAAATAGACACTTGCACACACTTAGAAACTGTCTCTCTCTCTCTCTCTCTCTCTCACACACACACACACACACACACACAGACACACACACACACACAGAAATACAAAAACATAAGCGCACCGACACTCTCATTCCTATTTCTGTTTTACTCCTCAATCCCCCAACTAAAAAGTACTGGGATCTGAACTTGAAATGCTGGAACTGATCATGGAGGAACGAGTGGGGCCTAATAGACACTGAGAAGTTAACTTGTGTGTGAATCATAGAATGGTGACAGCACAGGAGGCCATTCAGCCCGTCAAGCCTGGATGGACACTCTGCAAGAGCAGTTTCACTATTCCCAATCCTCCACCCTCTCCCCGTAACCCTGTCAATATTTTCCCTTCAGCTTCCCATTCAATTTCCTCTTGATGGAATCTTCTCCCACCTCTGACTCAGGCAGAACATGATGTGGAGATGCCGGCGTTGGACTGGGGTAAACACAGTAAGAAGTTTAACAACACCAGCTTAAAGTCCAACAGCTTTATTTGGTAGCAAAAGCCACACAAGCTTTCGGAGCTCCAAGCCCCTTCTTCAGGTGAGTGGGAATTCTGTTCACAAACAGGGCATATAAAGACACAGACTCAATTTACATGAATAATGGTTGGAATGCGAATCCTTACAGCTAATCAAGGCAGAACATTCCAGATACCAGCAGTCACTACGTTAAAAACATTTCCTCATCACAGATTCATACAGTGCAGAAGAGACCCTTCGGCCCATCGAGTCTGCACCGACACGTGAGGACCACCTAACATACCGACCTCACCCCATTTACCAGCACTTGGCCCATAGCTCTGAATGTGATGATGTGCCAAGTGCTTATCCAGCTACTTTTTAAAGGATGTGAGGCAACTTGCCTCTGCCAACCTCCCAGGCAGCGCATTCCAGACTGGCACCACCCTGTGGGTAAAACAGATTTTCCTCACATCCCCCCCAAACCTCCTGCCCCTCACCTTGAACCTATGTCCCCTCGTGACTGACCCTTCAACTAAGGGGAACAGCTGCTCCCGATCCACACTCTTCATGTCTCTCATAATCTTCTCCACCTCAATCAGGTCGCCCCCCCAGTCTTCTCTGCTCCAATGAATACAACACAAGCCTACTCAACATCTCATTTTTAATTTTGTTTATTAGTGTCACAAGTAGGCTTGCATTAACACTGTGAAGTTACGGTGATAATTCCCCAGATGCCACACTCTGGTGTTCGGTTACACTGAGAGAAAATTTACCACGGCCAATGCACCCTAACCAGCACATCATTCGCACTGTGGGAGGAAACCGCAGCGCCCAGAGGAAAGCCATGCAGACACGGAGAGAACGTGCAGACTTCACACAGACAGTGACCTGAGCCGGGAATCGAACCTGGGTTCCTGGCGCTGTGATGCAGCAGTGATAACAACTGTGCCACCGTGTGGCCCACAGCTCTCTTCATAGCTGAAACACTCCAGCTCAGATGCATCCTGGTGAATCTCCTCTGCATCCTGTCCAGTGCATTCACACCCTTCCTATAATGTGGCGACCAGAACCGCACACAGTACTCCAGCTGTGACCTCAACAAAGTTTTATACAGCTCCAACATGACTACCCTGCTTTTGTAATCTATGCCTCGACTGAAAAAGGCAAGCGTCCCGCATGCCTCTTACACCGCTCCACTAACATGCAAAACAGCAAATGAGAAATATTTGGGATGGATGAGTCCTTGGCAGCATGGATTAGAAGTTTGGTAAGAGATAGGAAACAGAGGGGAGGTAGAGATGGGCATTTCTCAGACTGGAGACGAGTTGAAAGTGGTGTTCCCCAGGGATCAGTGTTGGGATCCTTGCTTTTTCTGATTTATATTAACAGCTTAGCGACGGCGGTTGAACGCACAATCTCCAAATTTGCAGATGATGCTGAGCTCGGGAGAAGAGTGAATTGTGAGGATGACACTGAGCGACTTCAGAGGGACATGGACAAGTTGGCCAAATGGGCAGACACCTGGGAGATGAATTTCAATGCAGCGAAATGGGAGGGAATGCATTTAGGTGGAAGAAACATGGGGAGACGATACAGACTCAATGGTACAATGCTGAGGGGACTACAGGAGCAGATGGGCCTTGGGTTTCAAGTGATTCATTCTCTGAAGGTGGCCAGGCAAGATGAAACAGTTGTTAAGAAGCCTGATAGGATCCTTGGGTTTATAAAGAGAGGCATAGAGTATAAAAGCAAGGAAGTGATGCTACACCTCTACAAATCATTGGACAGATCACATTCGGAGCACTGTGATCAGTTCTGGGCACCATATTTAAGGAAGGACGTTAAAGTCCTCGAGAGAGGCAGAGAGAGAGTGCAAAGGAGATTCACTCGAATGATTCCAGGAATGAGAAATTTTAGATCCAATGAAAGATGAGAGAAATTGGCCTTATTCTCCTTGGAGCAGAGAAGATTAAGAAGTGACCTTATTGAGGTGTTCAGAATTATGAACAATGTTGACAGGGTGAAGAAGGATTGAATGGGGAGAGGCAGAAACCCTCAACACATTTCAAAACTACACTGATTTCCACTTGAAGGAATAACTTCTCTCCCCCAACACTATCCCGTCATTCTCGATAAGCCCATGCTGCCCGTGTTCTGTGATAAATTACACGCAAGTGAAAAGATTATTTTAAATAGTGGGGTTACATTTGCCACCCCCCAATCTGTAGGAACTGCTCCAGAGTCTATAGAATTTTGGAAGATGACCAGCAATGCGTCCAATATTTCCAGCGCCGCTTCCTTTAATACTCTGGGATGTAGATTATCAGGCCCTGGGGATTTGTCAGCCTTTAACCCCATTCATTCCCCCAGCACCATTTTCTTACTAATACTGATTTCCTTCAATTCAATTCCGCACTCTCACTAAACCATTGGTTCCCTAACATTTCTGCCAGGTTATCTGTGCCTCTTTTGTGAAGACAGAACCAAAGTATATGTTCAATTCTTCTGCCATTTCTTTGCTCCCCATTATAATTTCCCCGGAGAGATGGAGAGAGGCAGAGTCACTGAGAGATAGGGGTGAGATAGTAATGCAGAGAGTAACAGTGAGATATTCAGGAGGGCAAGCAGCTAATAGTGGGGTACAACAAGGATCACTCCAAAGCCACAGATATTGCCTCATGTTGCCGCTGTCGCCATTTACCTTAAATCAGCATCCTCTGCTTTCCAAGCTTTCCCCCAATGTGCCGATTATCTCAAAGCCGATCCTCTCAGTCCCGGGACATCACTGCAGGAGTTCCTCAGGGTGAGTGTCCGAGGCCCCAACCATCTTCAGCTGCTCCATCACTGACCTTCCCTCCATAGGTGAGATGTTCGCTGATGATCGCAGCATTCACAACTCCTCAGATTGTGAAATAGTCAATGCCGGAATACTGAGCAGGACAGGCAGCATCTGTGTAAAGAGAAGCAGATTCTGGGACTGGGGGACTGAGAGACAGGAAGATAGTGAAACACACACAAACTCACTGACAACAAACGCAGTGATGCACAGACACACACACACACACTCACAGATGCACGCACCGTCTCACACACAGACACACACACACAGATAGAGAAAGCTCCCACAGTCTCACTCACAATGTGAAACTATTAAAATTGGGGTTGTTCTGGGAGCCAGAATGAAAGGAAAACAGATATCGGAGGATGGTGGGACAGGAAGAGCTGAGGAAGGCCCATAGGCACGGTGTCACAGTGGTTAGCACTGCTGCCTCACAGTGCCAGGGGCCCGGGTTCAATTCCAGCCTTGGGTGACTGTCTGTGTAGAATTTGCACGTTCTCCCCGATTCTGCATGGGTTTCCTCCGGGTGCTCCGGTTTCCTCCCACAGTCCAAAAATGTCGAGGTTAGGTGGACTGGCCATGCTAAATTGCCCCTTAGTATCCAAAGATGTTTAGATTAGGTGGATTGGCCATGGTAAATGTGTGGGGCTATGGGGAATGGGTAGCGGAAAGGGTTTGGCTCAGATACTCTGTCAGAGATTCGGTGCAGACTCGATGGGCTGAATGGCCTCCTTCTGCACTAGGATTCTATGGTTCATCAAGTTTCCAATATTCTCCTGGAACAACTTGCATTTATATAGCACCTTGGACAGTATTATCCCAAGATGCTTCACAGGAGCCTGAATGTGAGAAATTTCACCCCGAGTCACAGGAGAGTTTAGGGTCACATGTCCCAAAGGTTTGGCCAGATGGTTTTTATAGACTATTTTAATTGGAGGAAAAGGAGGTGTTAAAATGGAGAAAACCAATCTGTTTCACTGATATCCCTTATGGAAGGAAATCTGCCGTCCTTACCTGGTCGGGCCTACATGTGACTCCAGCCTCACAGCAATGTCATTGACTCTTAGATGCTGTTTGAAATGGCCTAGCAAGCCACTCAGTTCATGAGCAATTAGGGACGAGGAGTAAACGCTGGCAGAACCAGCCAGGCCCACATCCCATGGATGTATTTGAGTAAAACGTTAGGGAAGGAATTCCAGAGTTGGAGCCCACGCAGATGAAGACACAGCTCCCAATGGGGAAACGATTCAAATTGTGGATGGTCACGGAGCCAGAATGAAAGGAAAACAGATATGGGAGGATGGTGGGACTGGAGGAGGTGGATAACCAGCAAGAAACATTTCTCTCTCTCTGTGCTATCAGTTTCCATTATTCTCCTGACAACTTGGATCAAATTGTCCCTGACACTCCAAAATTCCCGGGAATACAGCCCTCGTTTGTGTCTCCATAGCTGCGTATCTGTCACATTTAAAATACTAACGTTACTTTGGTGAAGAGACAACTCTGTCAGAAATATCTCAGTGCTGCGTTCACACGAAATGGCCACTGGGAAGAAAGGCCAAATGGCTGCCTGATATTTGTGGATATTTTTCACAGATATCCCAGAAAGGGAGAGATGGACAGAAGACACAGACACAGAGAGTGAGAAAAAGAGAGAGACACAGATTGATGGAGGTATAAAAGGTTTCCCTTTACCTGCACACAATTTAATTTGTTCCCAGTTGGTTTATGGATTCTCTCCTCAACTTATTGTCCAAAGTGCATCACTTCACATTTCTCAGTGTTGAAGTTAACTGTCTGTCCGTTTCATTTCAATCTCCTCTGCACCCGCTCCCGAACACAAATAATTGTCTGGTAGAAAGTGAGAAGGAGCCTCGACAGAGAGGTTGGGAAGGAATGAATGGGGAGAGGCAGAAACCCTCAACACATTTCAAAACTACACTGATTTCCACTTGAAGGAATAACTTCTCCACCCCAACACTATCCCGTCATTCTCGATAAGTCCATGCTGCCCGTGTTCTGTGATAAATTACACGCAAGTGAAAAGATTATTTTAAATAGTGGGGTTACATTTGCCACCCCCCAATCTGTAGGAACTGCTCCAGAGTCTATAGAATTTTGGAAGATGACCAGCAATGCATCCAATATTTCCAGCGCCGCTTCCTTTAATACTCTGGGATGTAGATTATCAGGCCCTGGGGATTTGTCAGCCTTTAACCCCATTCATTCCCCCAGCACCATTTTCTTACTAATACTGATTTCCTTCAATTCAATTCCACACTCTCACTAAAGGATTGGTTCCCTAACATTTCTGCCAGGTTATCTGTGCCTCTTTTGTGAAGACAGAACCAAAGTATATGTTCAATTCTGCTGCCATTTCTTTGCTCCCCATTATAATTTCCCCGGAGAGATGGAGAGAGGCAGAGTCACTGAGAGATAGGGGTGAGATAGTAATGCAGAGAGTAACAGTGAGATATTCAGGTTGGCAAACAGCTAATAGTGGGGTACAACAAGGATCACTCCAAAGCCACAGATATTGCCTCATGTTGCCGCTGTCGCCATTTACCTTAAATCAGCATCCTCTGCTTTCCAAGCTTTCCCCCAATGTGCCGATTATCTCAAAGCCGATCCTCTCAGTCCCGGGACATCACTGCAGAAGTTCCTCAGGGTGAGTGTCCGAGGCCCCAACCATCTTCAGCTGCTCCATCACTGACCTTCCCTCCATAGGTGAGATGTTCGCTGATGATCGCAGCATTCACAACTCCTCAGATTGTGAAATAGTCAATGCCGGAATACTGAGCAGGACAGGCAGCATCTGTGTAAAGAGAAGCAGATTCTGGGACTGGGGGACTGAGAGACAGGAAGATAGTGAAACACACACAAACTCACTGACAACAAATGCAGTGATGCACAGACACACACACACGTAGATACACGCACAGTCTCACACACACACACACATAGATACACGCACAGTCTCACACACAACCACAGATAGAGAACAGTCCCACAGTTTCACTCACAAGATCCTAATCTCCCTGGCATTAAGGGGCAATTTATCACGGCCAATCAACCTAATGCGCGCATTTTGGAGTGTGGGAGGAAAACGGAGCACCAGTAGGAAACCCACGCAGACACGGGGAGAATGTGCAAACTCCACACAGACAGTGACCTGAGACCAAAATTGAACCCAGGTCCGTGGCACTGTGAGGCAGCAGAGCTAACCACTGTGACACCCATGTTGGCCTTCATTGCAAGAGGATTGGAGTAGAAGAGCAAGGATGCCTTACTGCAGCTGGACAGAGCCTCGGTGAGACCACACCTGGAGTCTTGTGTGCAGTGTTCCTCTCCTTATCTGAGGAAGGATGCACTTGCCACAGAGGGAGAGCAGTGAATGTTCACCAGACTGATTCCTGGGATGGCAGCATTGATGTCTGAGGGGAGATTGGGTCGGCTGGGCCTGTATTCACTGGAATGTAGAAGAGTGAGAGAGGATCTAATTGAAAGGTATAAAATTCTGACAGTGCTGGACAGGCTGGATACAGGGATACTGTTTCCTCCGGCTGGGGGTGTCTGGAACAAGGGGTCACAGTCTCAGGATACGGGGGGAGGCCATTTGGGACTGAGATGAGGGGAAACCTCTTCACTCAGAGGGTGGTGAACCTGTGGAATTCTCTCCCACAGAAAGCTGTGGAGACCAAGTCACTGAATATATTTAAGAAGGAAAGAGATAGAGTTCCAGACTCTAAAGGTGTCGAGGTGTATGGGGAGAGCGCTGGGGTATGGCATTGAGACAGAGGATCGGCCATGATAGCGTTGAATGGTGGGTCAGGCTCGAAGGGCTGAATGGCCTCCTCCTCCTCCTATTTTCTACGTTGATGTGACCGCCCCAAGTCTCTTTGGGCCTCCACTCTTTCCAGCCTTTCCCCATTCATAAAGCAATCTGTTCTATCCTTTTTCAAGTGGGTGACCACACAATTGTCTCCAATGAAATCCATCTTTCTCTCTTTGATCCATTCAGTTAAGACATTTTACTTTCGGGCGGCATGGTGGCACAGTGGTTCGTACTGCTGCCTCACAGCGCCAGGGACCCGGGTTCAATTCCAGCCTTGGGTGACTGTGTGGAGTTTGCACATTCTCCCCGTGTCTGCGTGGGTTTCCTCCGGGTGCTCTGGTTACCTTCCACACTCGCAAGATATATAGGTTAGATGGATTAGCAATGGGGTTATGGGGATAGGGCTGGGGTGAGGGCCTGGGTAAGATACTCTGTCATCAAGTCTGTGCAGACTCAATGAGCTGAATGGCCTCTTATGCAGCGGAATACCTCTTTGCCATTTGAAGCTTCTCGCTGTAAGACTTAAAATGCTGCCTATTTCTGTGAAATGTAGCAAACTTTCAGTCTCATCACCGGGCGACATGATGGCACAGTGGTTAGCACTGCTCCCCCACAGCACCAAGGACCCACGTTCAATTCCAGCCTCGGGTGACTGTCTGTGTGGATTTTGTACATTCTCCCCGTGTCTGCGTGGGTTTCCTCCGGGTGCTCTGGTTTCCTCCCACACTCCAAAGATGTGCGGGTGGAGTTAATTGGCCGTGCTCAATTGCCCCTTAGTGTTAGGGGGATTCAGGCCCGGGTGGTATTGTTGTCGGGGGCAGGCTTGATGGACCAAAGGACCTCCTTCTGCACTTTAGGGATTCTATGATGAACGGCATGGTGGCACAGTGGTTAGCACAGCACCAAGAACCCAGGTTCAATTCCAGCCTCAGCTCGCTGTCAGTGTAGAGTTCTCCCAGTGTCTGCGTGGGGTTTCCTCCGGGTGCTCCAGTTTCCTCCCACAGTCCAAACATGTGCGGGTTAGGTGGATTGGCCATGATAAATTGACCTTAGTGTCAGGGGATGAACAGGGTAAATATATGGGGTTACGGGAATCGGGCCTGGGTGGGATTGTGGTCGATGCAGACTCGATGGGCCGAATGGTCTGCCCTTTAGGGATTCTATGATTCTAGGATCTCAAATCATTGATAAATACGATGAAACTGAGACAGACACGGGGACTTTGCAGCAGCAGGCAGAATGGGAATCATTGCATCCTGCACGGAGATTTATGACACAACCAATTTCAGAAAATTCACAACTCTAATTCACAACAGCAAAGTGTGGGATTGCAAACTTGGAATTATTAGCACAGGAATAAAGTTTAAAAGCTAAACACTGACATTCGGAAACAGGAGATGGCCTCACATCTTCAATTCTGTGATTGTCCCCCATCTCCTGCTCTGAATATTACAATATCTCTGCCCCCTTCATGCGTCTGCAGACTTTGAAAGTTACTCAGACACCGGTGAAACTAGTCTTTATCTCGGGACATTTCCTGTGAAATATGCACCTTCTGCAACGAGACACAATCTAATTGACGCTTTCTGATACAATCTGAATCTCCTTTCAAACAACCTCCCAACCCCACTGTGCAGGAATGTCACCTTTTGTCACATTCCCCAACACAATTGTTGACACTTTATCAGGCGGGAAAAGTAGATTCAACTGACAGATTCTGAGCACCAGGTTGAATCTTTAAGATGTAAAAATGAACTGAAATCCCAGGTCTCTCTGTTCCTGCAACTATTTTAACATTGACCCATTGATTTTAAATTGCTTCTCCTGTATAAAAATATCATCTATCAACCTCAGATTTAAACATTAATAAGCGACTGAGCATCAACTGCGAATTGTAGAAGGTAGTTCCAAACTAATATCACAGCTGGTGTGGCAAAGTGTTTCTGAATTCCACTCCTACAAGTCTAAAATCCTCAACATTGTTTGAAATCCAATGTCCCCAAGTCCTGGACTCCCCAACCAGCAGGAAACGTTGTTCTTTATCAGTCCTCTCCATTCCCCTTATTATCTTGAAGTGTTTGATCCAATCATCCCGTAGCCTAAATTCCAGCATTACAGAGTAACACTTCAACTACACTTTTCAACAAACAATCCCAAACCAAATACAGTGCAGGAGGCCATTCGGCCCATCGAGTCTGCACTGACCACAATCCCACCCAAGCCCCATCCCTATAATCCCATACATTTACCTGAGCTAATCCTCCTGACACTAAGGGACAATTTAGCTTGTCCAATCCACCTAACCTGTGCACCTGATAGAAGTCTGCCAGATTATGAGGGGCATGAAGAGAGTGGATAGTCAGAAGATTTTTCCCAGGGTGGAAGAGTTATTACTCGGGGGCAGAGGTTTAAGGTGCGAGGGGCAAGGTTTAAAGGAGATGTGGGAGGAAAGTTTTTTTACACAGAGTGTGGTGGGTGCCTGGAACTCGTTGCCGGGGGAGGGAGTGGAAACGGATACGATAGTGAGTTTTCAAGGGCGTCTTGACAAAGACATGAATAAGATGGGAATGGAGGGATATGGTCCCCGGAAGGGTAGGGGGTTTTAGTTCAGTCAGGCAGCATGTTCGGTGCAGGGTTGGAGAGCCGAAAGACCTGTTCCCGTGCTGTAATTTTCGTGGGGTTACATTTGCCACCCCCCAATCTGTAGGAACTGCTCCAGAGTCTATAGAATTTTGGAAGATGACCAGCAATGCATCCAATATTTCCAGCGCCGCTTCCTTTAATACTCTGGGATGGAGATTATCAGGCCCTGGGGATTTGTCAGCCTTTAACCCCATTCATTCCCCCAGCACCATTTTCTTACTAATACTGATTTCCTTCAATTCAATTCCACACTCTCACTAAAGGATTGGTTCCCTAACATTTCTGCCAGGTTATCTGTGCCTCTTTTGTGAAGACAGAACCAAAGTATATGTTCAATTCTGCTGCCATTTTTTTGCTCCCCATTATAATTTCCCCGGAGAGATGGAGAGAGGCAGAGTCACTGAGAGATAGGGATGAGATAGTAATGCAGAGAGTAACAGTGAGATATTCAGGTGGGTAAGCAGCTAATAGTGGGGTACAACAAGGATCACTCCAAAGCCACAGATATTGCCTCATGTTGCCGCTGTCGCCATTTACCTTAAATCAGCATCCTCTGCTTTCCAAGCGTTCCCCCAATGTGCCGATTATCTCAAAGCCGATCCTCTCAGTCCCGGGACATCACTGCAGGAGTTCCTCAGGGTGAGTGTCCGAGGCCCCAACCATCTTCAGCTGCTCCATCACTGACCTTCCCTCCATAGGTGAGATGTTCGCTGATGATCGCAGCATTCACAACTCCTCAGGTTGTGAAATAGTCAATGCCGGAATACTGAGCAGGACAGGCAGCATCTGTGTAAAGAGAAGCAGATTCTGGGACTGGGGGACTGAGAGACAGGAAGATAGTGAAACACACACAAACGCACTGATGCACACACATAGATATACGCACAGCCTCACACACACACACAGATAGAGAACAGTCCCACAGTCTCACTCACAATATCCTAATCCCCCTGGCATTAAGGGGCAATTTATCACGGCCAATCAACCTAACGCGCGCATCTTTGGAGTGTGGGAGGAAACCGGAGCACCAGGAGGAAACCCACGCAGACACGGGGAGAACGTGCAAACTCCACACAGACAGTGACCTGAGACCAGAATTGAACCCGGGTCCGTTGCACTGTGAGGCAGCAGAGCTAACCACTGTGACACCCATGTTGGCCTTCATTGCAAGAGGATTGGAGTAGAAGAGCAAGGATGTCTTACTGCAGCTGGACAGAGCCTCGGTGAGACCACACCTGGAGTCTTGTGTACAGTGTATGTGTGTGAGAGAGTGCGTAAGAGATAGGTACAGCACGGGGCTAGATACAGATACTGCTCTCTCTATCCGGTCCCGAATCAAACAGTCCCAGGACAGGGACAGCACGGGGTTAGATACAGAGTAAAGCTCCCACTACACTGTCCCCCATCAAACACACCCAGGACAGATACACACAGGGTTAGATGCAGAGTAAAACTCCCTCTGCACCGACCCCATCAAACACTCCCAGGACAGGTACAGCACGGGGTTAGATACAGAGTAAAGCTCCCTCTACACTGTCCCCATCAAACATACCCTGGACAGGTACAGCACGGGGTTAGATACAGAGTAAAGCTCCCTCTACACTGTCCCCATCAAACACTCCCAGGACAGGTACAGCACGGGGTTAGATACAGAGTAAAGCTCCCTCTACACTGTCACTATCAAACACTCCCAGGACAGGTGCAGCACGGGGTTAGATACAGAGTAAAGTTCCATCTACACTGTCCCCATCAATCACTCCCAGGACACGGACAGCATGGGCGAGGTACAGGGTAAAGTTCCCTCTACACTGTCCGCATCACACACTCCCAGGACAGGTACTGCACGGGTTTAGATGCAAAGTAAAGTTCCCTCTACACTGTCCCCATCAAACACTCCCAGGACAGGTACAGCACAGGGTTCGATACAGAGTAAAGCTCCCTCTACACTGTCCCCATCAAACACTCCCAGGACAGGTACAGCACGGGGTTAGATACAGAGTAAAGCTCCCTCGACACTGTCCCCATCAAACACACACAGGACAGATAGAGCATGGGGTTAGATACAGAGTAAAGCTCCCTCTACACTGTCCCCATCGAACACTCCCTCCACAGGTACAGCACGGGGTTAGATACAAAGTAATGTTCCATCTACACTGTCCCCATCAATCACTCCCAGGACAAGGACAGCATGGGCTAGGTACAGGGTAAAGTTCCCTCTACACTGTCCGCATCACACACTCCCAGGACAGGTACAGCACGGGGTTAGATGCAAAGTAAAGCTCCCTCTACACTGTCCCCATCAAACACTCTCAGGACAGGTACAGCACAGGGTGAGATACAGAGTAATGCTCCCTCTGCACTGTCCGCATCAAACACTCCCAGGACAGGTACAGTACGGGGTTCCTGCAAAGTAAAGTTCCCTCAACACTGTCCGCATCAAACACTCCCAGGACAGGTACAGCACGGGGCTAGATACAGAGTAAAGCTCCCTCGACACTGTCCCCCAGCAAACACTCCCAGGACAGGTACATCACGGGGTTAGATACAGAGTAAAGCTCCCTCTACACTGTCCCCATCAAACACTCCCAGGACAGGTACAGCACGGGGTTAGATGCAAAGTAAAGCTCCCTCTACACTGTCCCCATCAAACACTCCCAGGACAGGTACATCACGGGGTTAGATACAGAGTAAAGCTCCCTCTACACTGTCCCCCATCAAACACTCCCAGGACAGGTACAGCACAGGGTGAGATACAGATTAAAGCTCCCTCTGCACTGTCCGCATCACACACTCCCTGGACAGGTACAGTACGGGGTTAGATGCAGAGTAAAGCTCCCTCTACACTGTTCCCATCAAACACTCCCAGGACAGGTACCGCACACGGTTAGATACAGAGTAAAGCTCCCTCTACACTGCCCCCATCAAACACTCCCAGGAGAGGTACAGCACGGGGTTAGATACAGAGTAAAGCTCCCTCGACACTCTCCCCATCAAACACACACAGGACAGATAGAGCATGGGGTTAGATACAGAGTAAAGTTCCCTCTACACTGTCCCCATCAATCACTCCCAGGACAAGGACAGCATGGGCTAGGTACAGGGTAAAGCTCCCTCTACACTGTCCGCATCACACACTCCCAGGACAGGTACAGCACGGGGTTAGATGCAAAGTAAAGTTCCCTCTACACTGTCCCCATCAAACACTCCCAGGACAGGTACAGCACGGGGTTAGATACAGAGTAAAGTTCCCTCTACACTGTCCCCATCAAACACTCTCAGGACAGGTACACCACAGGGTGAGATACAGAGTAAAGCTCCCTCTACACTGTCCCCCATCAAACACTCCCAGGACAGGTACAGCACGGGGTTAGATACAGAGTAAAGCTCCCTCTGCACTGTCCCCATCAAACACTCCCAGGACAGGTACAGCACAGGGTTAGATACAGAGTAAAGCTCCCTCTACACTGTCCCCCATCAAACACTCCCAGGACAGGTACAGCACGGGGTTAGATACAGAGTAAAGCTCCCTCTGCACTGTCCCCATCAAACACTCCCAGGACAGGTACAGCACGGGGTTAGATACAGAGTAAAGCTCCCTCTGCACTGTCCACATCAAACACTCCCAGGACAGGTACAGCACGGGGTTAGATACAGAGTAAAGCTCCCTCTACACTGTCCCCCATCAAACACTCCCAGGACAGGTACAGCACGGGGTTAGATACAGAGTAAAGCTCCCTCTACACTGTCCCCATCAAACACTCCCAGGACAGGTGCAGCACAGGGTTAGATACAGAGTAAAGCTCCCTCTGCACTGTCGCCATCAAACACTCCCAGGACAGGTACAGCACGGGGTTAGATACAGAGTAAAGCTCCCTCTGCACTGTCCCCATCAAACACTCCCAGGACTGGTACAGCACGGGGTTAGATACAGAGTAAAGCTCCCTCTACACTGTCCCCATCCAACACACCCAGGACAGATACAGCACGGGGTTAGATACAGAGTAAAGCTCCCTCTACACTGTCCGCATCACACACTCCCAGGACAGGTACAGCACGGGGTTAGATACAGAGTAAAGCTCCCTCTGCACTGTCCCCCATCAAACACTCGCAGGACAGGTGCAGCACGGGGTTAGATACAGAGTAAAGCTCCCTCTACACTGTCCCCTTCAAACACTCCCAGGACAGGTACAGCACAGGGTGCGATACAGAGTAATGCTCCCTCGACACTGTCCCCATCAAACACTCCCAGGACAGGTACAGGACGGGGTTACATGCAAAGTAAAGTTCCCTCTCCACTGTCCGCAACAAACACTCCCAGGACAGGTACAGGACGGGGTTACATGCAAAGTAAAGTTCCCTCTCCACTGTCCGCATCAAACACTCCCAGGACAGGTACAGCACGGGGTTAGATACAGAGTAAAGCTCCCTCTACACTGTCCCCCATCAAACACTCCCAGGACAGGTACATCACGGGGTTAGATACAGAGTAAAGCTCCCTCTACACTGTCCCCCATCAAACACTCCCAGGACAGGTACAGCACGGGGTTAGATACAGAGTAAAGCTCCCTCTACACTGTCCCCCATCAAACACTCCCAGGACAGGTACAGCACAGGGTGAGATACAGGGTAAAGTTCCCTCTGCACTGTCCGCATCACACACTCCCTGGACAGGTACAGTACGGGGTTAGATGCAAAGTAAAGTTCCCTCGACACTGTCCCCATCAAACACTCCCAGGACAAGTACAGCACACGGTTAGATACAGAGTAATTTTCCCTCTACACTGTCCGCATCAAACACTCCCAGGACAGGTACAGCACGGGGTTAGATACAGAGTAAAGCTCCCTCTGCACTGTCCCCATCAAACACTCCCAGGACAGGTGGAGCACGGGGTTAGATACAGAGAAAAGCTCCCTCTACACTGTCCCCATCAAAAACCCCCAGGACATGTTCAGCATGGGGTTACAGAATAAAGCTCCCTGCACACTGTCCCCATCAAACGCACACAGGACAGATAGAGCATGGGATTAGATACAGAGTAAAGCTCCCTCTACACTGTCCCCATCAAACACTCCCAGGACAGGTACAGCACGGGGTTAGATACAGAGTGAAGCTCCCTCTACACTGTCCCCATCAAACACTCCCAGGACAGGTACAGCACGGGGTTAGATACAGAGTCAAGCTCCCTCCACCCTGTCACTATCAAACGATCCAATGATAGATACAGCATAGGGATGGATACAGGGAAAAGCTGCTTCCCCACTGTCCACACCAAATCACCCAGGACAGGGACAGGACGGGTCTCGATAGAGAGTAAAGCTCCCTCTACATCGTCCCCCATCAAACACTCCCTGGACAGGTACAACTCGGAGCAGGATACAGAGTAAAGCTCCCTGTGCACTGTCCACATGAAATACTCCCAGGAAAGATAGAGCACGGGGTTAGAAACAAAGTAAAGCTCCCTCTCTACTGTCCCCATCAATCACTCCCAGGACAACCACAGCATGGGCTAGGTACAGGGTAAAGTTCCCTCTACACTGTCCCCATCAAACACATCCAGGACAGGAACAGCACGTCGTTAGATACCCAGTAAAGCCCCCTCGAGACTGTCCCCATCAAATAGTCCCAGGACGGATAGAGCACGCGGTTTGATGCAGGGTAAAGCTCCCTCGACACTGTCCCCATCAAACACTCCCAGGACAGGTACAGCATGGGGTTAGATACAGAGTAAAGCTCCCTCTACACTGTCCCCATCAAACACTCCCAGGACAGGTGGAGCACGGGGTTAGATACAGAGTAAAACTCCCGCTACACTGTCCCCATCAAACACTCAGAGGAATGTTCAGCATGGGGTTACAGAATAAAGCTCCCTTCACACTGTCCTCATCAAACACACACAGGACAGATACAGCATGGGGTTAGATACAGAATAAAGCTCCCTGCACACTGTCCCCATCAAACACTCCCAGGGCAGGTACAGCACGGGGTTAGATACAGAGTGAAGCTTCCTCTACACTGTCCCCATCAAACACACCCAGGATGGATACAGCACGGGGTTAGATCCAGAGTAAAGTTCCCTCTACACTGTCCCCATCAAACACTCCCAGGACATGTGGAGCACGGGGTTAGATACAGAGTAAAGCTCCCTCCACACGGTCCCCATCAAACACTGCCAGGACAGGTACAGCACGGGGCTAGATATAGACTAAAGCTCCCTCTACACTGTCCCCATCAAACACACCCAGGATAGATACAGCACGCGGTTAGAGACAGAGTAAAGCTTCCTTTGCATTGTCCCCCATCCAGCACTCCCAGGACAGGTCGAGCATGGGGTTAGATACAGAGTAAAGCTCCCTCTACACTGTCCCCATCAAACACTCCCAGGACATGTGGAGCACGGGGCTAGATACAGAGTAAAGCTCCCTCTACACTGTCCCCATCAAACACTCCCAGGACATGTGGAGCACGGGGCTAGATACAGAGTAAAGCTCCCTCTACACTGTCCCCATCAAACACTCCCAGGACAGGTACAGCACGGGGTTAGATACAGAGTAAAGCTCCCTCTACACTGTCCCCATCAAACACTCCCAGGACATGTGGAGCACGGGGCTAGATACAGAGTAAAGCTCCCTCTACACTGTCCCCATCAAACACTCCCAGGACAGGTACAGCACGGGGTTAGATACAGAGTAAAACTCCCTCTACACGGTCCCCATCAAACACTCCCAGGACAGACACAGCACGGGTTTAGATACAAAGTAAAGTTCCCTCTACACTGTCCCCATCAAATAGTCCTAGGACAGATAGAGCACGGGGTTTGATGCAGAGTAAAGCTCCCTCTACACTGTCCCCATCAAACACTCCCAGGACAGATAGAGCACGGGGTTTGATGCAGAGTAAAGCTCCCTCTACACTGTCCCCATCAAACACCCCCAGGACAGGTACAGCACGGGGTTAGATACAGATTAAAGCTCCCTCCACACTGTCCCCATCAAACACTCCCAGGACAGATACAGCACGGGGCTAGATATCGAGTAAAGCTCCCTCCACACTGTCCCCATCAAACACTCCCAGGACAGGTACAGCACGGGGTTAGATACAGAGTAAAGCTCCCTCTACACTGTCCCCATTAAACACTCCCAGGACAGGTACAATACGGGGTTAGATACAGTGTCAAGCTCCCTCCACACAGTCCCCATCAAACACTCCCAGGACAGGTACAGCACGGGGTTAGATACAGAGTCAAGCTCCCTCCACACTGTCCCCATCAAACACTCCCAGGACAGGTACAGCACGGGGTTCGATGGAGAGTAAAACCCCCTCGACACTGTCCCCATCAAACACTCACAGGACATGTTCAGCATGGGGTTCCAGAATAAAGCTCCCTGCACACTGTCCCCATCAAACACACACAGGACAGATACAAGACGGGGTTAGATACAGAGTAAAGCTCCCTCTGCACTGTCCCCATCAAACACACACAGGACAGATACAACACGGGGTTAGATACAGAGTAAAGCTCCCTCTGCACTGTCCCCCATCAAACACACACAGGACAGATACAACACGGGGTTAGATAAAGGGAAAAGCTGCTTCCACACTGTCCCCATCAAACACACACAGGACAGGTACAACAAGGGGTTAGATACAGAGTAAAGCTCCCTCTACACTGTCCCCATCAAACACACACAGGACAGATAGTGCATGGGGTTAGATACAGAGTAAAGCTCCCTCTCCACTGTCCCCATCAAACACACACAGGACAGGTACAGCACGGGGCTTGATATAGAGAAAAGCTCCCTCTGCACTGTCCCCAACAAACACTCCCAGGACAGGTCCAGCACGGGGTTAGATACAGAGTAAAGCTCCCTCTACACTGTCCCCATCAAACACACCCAGGACAGATAGAGCATGGGGTTAGATACAGAGTAAAGCTCCCTCTACACTGTCCCCATCCAACACTCCCAGGACAGATAGAGCATGGGGTTAGATACAGAGTAAAGCTCCCTCTACACTGTCTCCATCAAACACACACAGGACAGATAGAGCATGGGGTTACATACAGAGTAAAGCTCCCTCTACACTGTCCGCATCAAACACACCCAGGACAGGTACAGCACGGGGTTAGATACAGAGGAAAGCTCCCTCCACACTGTCCCCATCAAACACACCCAGGACAGGTACAGCACGGGGTTAGATACAGAGGAAAGCTCCCTCCACACTGTCCCCATCAAACACACCCAGGACAGTTACAGCACGGGGTTAGATACAGAGTAAAGCTCTCTCCACACTGTCCCCATCAAACACACCCAGGACCGGTACAGCACGGGGTTACATACAGAGTAAAGCTCCCTCTACACTGTATCTACACCCTATCGGTAACTGCAACACTATATTCTGCACCCTTTCCTCTCCTTCTCCCCTGTGTACTCTATGAACGGTATGTTTTGTCTGTATAGCGCACAAGAAACAATACTTTTCACTGCATCCCAATACAAATCAATCAAATCAAATCAAATTAACACGGTGAAGTTTGGACCCTGTGGGGTGACAGTTGTCTGAATACAGTTTCTATCTTATTGTAACATTCAGGTACCACGTGTACTGAGCTCACCAGTGTTCTGTCTGTATTGTGTGAATCCAGTCTTGAAATCTCCACTCATGTTGCTAATTCTGCCAAGACAGAAACAGAAAGAATGTTTGAATTCTCCGTGATTAGACCCCTTAACAATAAACAACATGGTGGATGAGAGGGATAGAGAGAGAGAGGAAGAGATACAGAGTAACAGAGAGGTAGGGAGAATGAGAGAGAGCAATGCACAGAGTAACAGTTGTCTGAATACAGATTCCATCTCATTGTAACATTCGGTACCACATGTACTGAGCTCACCAGCATTTGCAGAAGCCATTATATAAATACTGTTCTGTCTGTATTGTGTGAATCCAATCTTGAAATTTGCACTCATGTTGCTAATTCTGCCAAGACAGAAACAGAAAGAGTGTTTGAATTCTCCGTGATTCGACCCCTTAACGATAAACAACATGGTGGATGAGAGGGATAGAGAGAGAGAGGAAGAGAGCGAGAGATGGAGCGATGCAGAGTAACAGAGAGATAGGGAGAGGGAGCAATGCAGAGAGTAACAGTTAGACAGTGAGGAATAGAGATTAATTCAGATGGATAGTGAGTGACAGGGGAGTCGGAGACGCTACATAAACAAGGTAAAGATTTGAAAATGGGGGAGTGTTTCTTACCCACTTTTAAAAGACAATCCACACTCACACCAGTCACATTTCACACTCTCTGCTCAGTCCTGTGTTGGGGGGTGTTGAGTGTGGGATCAGTGCTTGCTTTTCTCAAACCGCACTGATATTCCCAACAAGGGCAAGAGGTTTCAGTGTTTAAAACTGTAAACATTTAAAAACAAAAGCAGATAGGATTTGGTTAAATCTCACGGGATCCAGGGTGAGGTAGCCAAATTGATATAAAATAGGCTTGATGACAGAAGGTGGTTGTAGAGGGTTGTTTTTTTGTCAAACTGGAGGCCTGTGACCAGCGGGGTGCCTCAGGGATCGGTGCTGGGTCCACTGTTATTTGTCATTTATATTAATGATTTGGATGAGAATTTAGGAGGCATGGTTCGTAAGTTTGCAAATGACACCAACATTTATGGCATAGTGGACAGTGAAGAAGGTTATCTAGGATTGCAACGGGATCTTGATCAATTGGGCCAGTGGGCTGATGAATGGCAGATGGAGTTTAATTTAGATAAATGCGAGGTGATGCATTTTGGTGGATTGAACCAACGCAGGACTTACTCAGTTAATGGTAGGGTGTTGGTGAGAGTTACAGAACAAAGAGATCTCGGGGTACAGATTGATAGCTCCTTGAAAGTGGGGTCACAGGTGGATAGAGTGGTGAAGAAGGCATTCCACACTCTTGGTTTCATTGGTCAGAACATGGAATACAGGTGTTGGGACGTCTTGTTGAAGTTATACAAGGCATTGGTAAGACCACACTTGGAATGCTGTGTATTGTTTTGGTCACCCTATTATAGAAAGGATATTATTAAACCAGAAAGTGCGCAGAAAAGAATTACTGGGATGCTACAGGGTCTTGATGGTTTGAGTTATAATGAGAGGCTGGATAGTCTGGGACTTTTTGTCCTTGAGTTGACTTAGGCGTGGTCTTATAGAGGTCTATAAAATAATGAGGCATAAATATAGCAGCTTTATAGAACCTCAGTTAATCCGCACTTGGAATATAGTGTTCAATTCTGATCGACACACTGCCAGAAAAATGTGGAGGCTTTGGAGAGGATTCAGAAAAGATTTACCAGGATGTTGCCTGGTATGGAGGGCATTAGCTATGAGGAGAGGTTGGAGAAACTTGATTTGTTCTCATTGGAACGACAGAGGTTGAGGGGTGAACTGGTAGAAGTCTCCAAGATTATGAGGGGCATGGTCAGAGTGGATATTCAGAAGCTTTTTCTCTGGGTCGAAGAGTCAATTACTCGGGGGCATAAGTTTCAGGTGCGAGAGGCAAGGTTTAAAGGAGATGTACGAGGCATGTTTTTTACACAGAGGGTGGTGGGTGCCTGGAACTCACTGCCGGGGAGGTAGTGGAAGCAGACACAATCGTGAGCTTTACGGAGTGTCTGGACAAATACATGAATAGGATGGGAATAGAGGGATATGGTCCCCGGAAGGGTAGGGGGTTTTAGTTCAGTCAGGCAGCATGGTCGGTGCAGGCTTGGAGGGCCGAAGGGCCTGTTCCTGTGCTGTAATTTTTGTTGTCCTTTGATAAGCTCGTCAACATCTTTTCCAAAAGGGAGGGGAGTCTAAAACTAGAGGGCACAGGTTTAAGGTGAGAGAGGAGAGGGTCCAGAGGGCAATTCTTTTCACACAGAGGGTGGTGAGGAATTGGAACAAGCTGCCAGAGGTCGTAGTAGCGGCGGGTACAATTTTATATTTTAGAAAGCATTTAGACAGTTATATTGGGAAGATTGGTATGGAGGGATATATGTCAAACAGGCAAATGGTACTAGCTTAATGGTAAAATCTGGGTGGCATGGACAAGTTTGGCCAAAGGGCTTGTTTCCAATGTGTAAATCTTTATGTCTCTACCCCGCTGGGCCCTGTAAGAACTCTCTGAGTTTGAATGAGATCACCTCTCATTCTTCCAAAGTGCATAAAATAAAAGTCCAGTCTATTGAATCTTTCCTCAGGGGACACTCCCTCCACCCCTGGAATTAATGCAGTGAAACGTCATTGAAGTCTCTCAACAAGAATGTATTTCCTTAGGTAAGAGGATAAAACTGTACACAACACTGTGTGTGTGGTTAAAGCCCCAGTTTGTGTCTTAGTTTGACTGTATTTGGACACAAACTCACACACCACACATGTGGATAAATGTGATGTTATCCACTTTGAACGGAGAAACAGAATGGCAGAGTATAGGTTAAATGGTGATAGATTGGGAATGATGGTGTACAAAGGGACCTGGATGTCCTTATACACCAGTCACTGGAAGTGAGCTTGCAGGAAAGCAAGCAGTTAGGAAGACCAATGGGATGTTGTCCTTCTTTGCAAGAGGATGTGAGTCCAGGAGCAAGGATGTCTTACTGCAGCTGGACAGGGCCTCAGTGAGACCACACCTGGAGTATTGTGGACAGTTTTGCTCTCCTTATCTGAGAAAGCATTGAAGAATTATTGCTCACTGTGAACAAACCTAAAAAAGCTGACTGATGTTTCATTCCAGATTCTCAGAGGGAGAGAGAGAGAGATTCAGAGAAAACACAGACTGAGTGAGTGAGAAAAAGGGAGTGACAGAGATCAAGAGGGGGACCGAGAGATAGTGAGTGAGAGAAATATATCAGTCAGAGTGCATCGGAAAAGGAGGATTGGGATTTGTCAGCCTTGCTTTATGGAAAGCTTTAGTGTTTGGTCAGAATGTTAACACGGTGAAGTTTGGAGCCTCTGGGGTGACAGTTGTCTGAATACAGATTCTATCTCATTGTAACATTAATGTACCACGTGTACTGAGCTCACCAACATTTGCAAACCATCGTTTGAAGAAAGCTTGCTGTTTATATTGTATGAATCCAGCCCTTTGGAAATGTAGTCAGTCTTATTCAGGAAAAGGACAAGCTAATTTCAGAGGGAGAGATACAGATACAGAGGCAGGCTGGGACTGAAACAGGATGGGATTGTGCTGTACAGGTTTCAGAGCTGACACTGAGACACACACAAGATGTACAGTCGCAGATTGTACCTGACACTTACAAAAAAACGTCGCAAATAGGAACAGGAGGAGACCATTCGGCCCATCGAGACTGCACCGACAATAATCCCACCCTATCCCCGTAACACCACACATTTACCCTGCTGATCCCCCCCGAAACTAGGGTCAATTTGTCACGGCCAATCAACCAACCTGGGCATCTTTTGACTGTGGGAGGAAACCGGAGCACCCGGAGGAAACCATGATCAGCCATGGTCACAATGGATGGCGGAGCAGGATGGAAGGGCTGAATGGCCTCCACCTGTTCCTATTTTCTATGTTTCTTTGTAAGTTCCACGTGGCAAAGTGTTTCTTCATTTCACTCCTAAAAGTCTAAAATACCAAACATTGTCTGAAATCAAATGTCCCCAAGTCCTGGACTCCCCAACCAGCAGAAAATGTTCCTCTTTATCAGCATCTGTGGGTCATCCTGACTCGAAACATTGGCTCTATTCCCTCTCCACAGATGCTGTTTAATGCGTTTCACTGCATTAAAACCTGCTGAGATTTTCTGTTTTTGTTTCAGCGCCTGTTCGGCGACACTGAGGGAGAATTTAGCATGGCCAATGCACCCTAACCATCGTGTCTTTCAGACTGTGGGGGGAAAGTGGAGCAGGCGGAGGAAACCCACGCAGACACGGGGAGAATGTACAGACTCCGCACAGACAGTGACCCAAGCCTGGAATCGACCCTGGGTCCCTGGCGCTCTGAGGCAGCAGTGCTAACCTCTGTGCCACCCATGATTCCTGCATCTGCAGTATTTTGCTTTTAGCTTTCTTCTTTATTAACCCTCTCCATTTCACTTATTATTTTGAAGGGTTTCATTAAGTCACTCCTTAACCTCAATCCCAGTGTTTCAGAGTAAATCTTCATCGACACAAAAACCATACAATCACCACAGTGCAGAAGGAGGCCATTCAGCCTATCGGGTCTGTACTGACTCTCCGAAAGAGCATCTATCCGCATAACGCCATGCATTTACCAGAGCTAATTCCCCGAACCTACACATCCCTGGACACTAAGGGGCAATTTAGCATGGCCAATTAACCTAAACCGCACACCTTTGGAGTGTGGGAGGAAACCGGGGCACCCGGAGGAAACCCACGCAGACACGGGGAGAATGTGTAAACTCCACACAGACAGTCACCCGAGGCTGGAATTGAACCCGGGTCCCTGGCGCTGTGAGGCAGCAGTGCCAACCACTGTGCCATTGTACCACCCTGCTCAGAAAACACTTCCAACCCAAACACAACACACAGAGTAAAATCCCCTCTGCTCTGTCCAAGGAATTTTTAATTGCAGATTTTTAGATTGACTTTTTAGGAAAAACAGAACTCAAATTGCTCAGCATCCCAGAGTGGACTCTTGTTTATTCCAACCATGATCTCATCCCCGCAGATTCAAACATGAAGTTTAAGCTGTGGATACAGTTGTGTCTGTCTGTCTCAGAGTTTGTGTATTCAGTCTTTCACTGCCTTTTAAACTTCTCTGAAGAATTTGAATGCTGGATGTTGCTTAATCATTCCTTTCTCTCAGCACATGGAACTGGTGAAACTTCAAGGGTCACAATCTAATGTCAGTAACAAAGAACTGTATCTTTATTCATCCATCATTTCCAATCTCTGAATAGATCACACACATTTCCAGAATGCAGGAAGCTCTCAATGGAAACTGCTTCCAATTATTCCCCAATACAATTGTTCACACGTTACTGTAAACTACATTCCACTGACATTCCCAAAGCAGCCACAGAAAAGTGACTGGTTATTTTAAACATTGAAACTGAACTATATTAACTTACGATTCACTCACATTGTACAGAAATGTTGACCCTGTGGGATGACAGTTTGGGAGTAACATTGCAACATTAAGGTCCCCTGCGTATTGTGTTTGACAACATTTGCAGCATTTCCAAGATATCAGCGACATTGCTGTGTGTATTGTGTGAATACAGCTGTGAAATATCCACACATATTGAACTCCCACTGCTGCTGCCTTTTCATCATTTATAAACACACAAACTAGAAGCAGGAGGAGGCCATTCGGCCCTTCCAGCCTGCTCCAACATTCATTATGATCATGGCTGATCATCAAATTCAACATCCTGATCCCACTTTAGCCCCAAGAGCTCCATCCAATTGTTGGATAAAATTAGATCCCTGTTTGTTCCCACATTGAAGCGATCGAAGAGTGGATACCTCAAGTATTTCGATGCAGAGAAAACCTTCCTCGACACTGTCCCCACCAAACACACTCAGGACAGATACAGCACGGGGTTAGATACAGAGTAAAGCTCCCTCGACACTGTCCCCACCAAACACACTCAGGACAGATACAGCACGGGGTTAGATACAGAGTAAAGCTCGCTGTACACTGTCCCCATCAAACACTCCCAGGACAGATACAGCACGGGGTTACATACAGAGTAAAGCTCCCTCTACACTGTCCCCATCAAACACTCCCAGGACAGACACAGCAAAGAGTTCGATACAGAGTAAAGCTCCCTCCATACTGTCCCCATCAAACACTCCCAGGGCAGATACAGCATGGGTGTAGATACAGAGTAAAGCTCCCTCTACACTATCCCCATCAAACACTCCCAGGACAGATACAGCACGGGGTTCGATACAGAGTAAAGCTCCCTCTACACTGTCCCCATCAAACACTAACAGGACAGGTACAGCACGGGGTTAGATGCAGAGTAAAGCTCCCACTACACTGTCCCCATCAAACACTCCCAAGACAGGTACAGCACGGGGTTCGATACAGAGTAAAGCTCCCTCTACACTGTCCCCATCAAACACTCCCAGGACAGGTACAGCACGGGTTAGATACAGAGTAAACCTCCCACTACACTGTCCCCATCAAACACTCCCAAGACAGGTACAGCAAGCACAACACGGGGTTAGGTACAGAATAAAGGTTCCTCTACACTGTCCCCATCAAACACTCCCAGAACAGGTACAGCATGGGGTTAGATACAGAGTAAAGCTCACTGTACAGTCCCCATCAAACAGTCCCAGAACAGATACAGCACGGGGTTAGATATAGAGTAAAGCTCCCTCTACACTATCCCCATCAAACACTCCCAGGACATGTACAGCACGGGTTGAGATACAGAGTAAACCTCCCTCTACACTGTCCCCATCCAACACACCCAGGACAGGTACAGCACGGGGTTAGATACAGAGTAAAGCTCCCTCCACAATATCCCCATCAGACAAACCAAGGACAGGTACAGCACGGGATTAGATAGAGAGGAAAGCTCCCTCAACACTGTCCCCATGAAACACTCCCAGGACAGGTACAGCATGGGATTAGATACAGAGTAGATCTCGCTCTCCACTGTCCCCATCAAACACTCCCAGGACATGTACAGCACGGGTTAAGATACAGAGTGAAGCTCCCTCGACAATGTCCCCATCAAACACACCCAGGACAGGTACAGCACGTGTTTAGATACAGAGTGAAGCTCCCTCTACACTGTCCCCCATCAAACACTCCCAGGACAGGTACAGCACGGGGTTAGATACAGAGTAAAGCTCCCTCTACACTGTCCCCATCAAACACACCCAGGACAGGTACAGCACAGGTTTAGATACAGAGTGAAGCTCCCTATACACTGTCCCCATCAAATAATCCAATGACAGATACAGCATGGTGCTAGATTAAAGGAAAAGCTGCCTCCACATTGTGCACATCAAACACACCCAGGACAGGTACAGCACGGAAGAGAAAGTGTGTGTGAGAGAGAGTGTGTGTGTGAGAGAGAGAGAGTGTGTGTGAGAGAGTGTGTGCGAGAGAGAGAGCGTGTGCGAGAGAGAGAGCGTGTGTGTGAGAGAGAGCGTGTACAAGAGAGAGCGAGCGCGTGAGAGAGTGCGTGTGTGTGTATGAGACAGTGTGTGTGCGAGAGAGAGTGTGTGTGCGAGAGAGAGTGTGTGTGTGAGAGAGAGTCTGTGTGTGAGAGAGAGTCTGTGTGTGAGAGAGAGTGTGTGTGTGAGAGAGAGTGTGTGTGTGAGAGGGAGTGTGTGTGTGAGAGGGAGTGTGTGTGTGAGAGGGAGTGTGTGTGTGAGAGGGAGTGTGTGTGTGAGAGGGAGTGTGTGTGTGAGAGGGAGTGTGTGTGTGAGAGGGAGTGTGTGTGTGAGAGGGAGTGTGTGTGTGAGAGGGAGTGTGTGTGTGAGAGGGAGTGTGTGTGTGAGAGGGAGTGTGTGTGTGAGAGAGAGTGTGTGTGTTTGAGAGAGAGTGTATGTGTGAGAGAGAGAGAGTATGTGTGAGAGAGAAAGTGTGTGTGACAGAGCGAAAGAGCATGTGTGTGAGAGAGAGAGTGCGGAAGAGATAGTGTATGTGTGTGTGAGAGACAGAGAGAGCATGTGTGTGTGTGTGTGCCTGAGAGTGTGTAAGGAGAGCGTGTGTGTGACCTGATCTTCCTCTACAGTCTATCAGTAACTGAAACACGGGATTAGATGCAAAGTAAAGCTCCCTCGACACTGATCCCATCAAACACTCCCAGGAAAGGTACAGGTACAGCACAGAGTTCGATACAGAGTAAAGCTCTCTCTACACTGTTCCCATCAAACGCTCCCAGGACAGATACAGCACGGGGTTAGATACAGAGTAAAGCTCCCTCTACACTGTTCCCATCAAACACTCCCAGGACAGATACAGGAAGTGGTTAGATACAGAGTAAATCTCCCACTTCACTGTTCCATCAAACACTCCCAGGACAGAAACAGCACGGGGTTAGATACAGAGAAAAGGTCCCTCTACACTGTCCCCATCAAATACTCCCAGGACAGGTACAGCACAGGGTTAGATACAGAGTAAAGCTCCCTCTACACTGTCCCCATCAAACACTCCCAGGACAGGTACAGCACGGGGTTAGATACAGAGTAAAGCTCCCTCTGCACTGTCCCATCAAACACTCCCAGGACAGATACAGCACGGGGTTAGATACAGAGTAAAGCTCCCTCTACACTGTCCCATCAAACACTCCCAGGACAGGTACAGCACGGGGTCAGATACAGAGAAAAGCTCCCACTTCACTGTCCTCATCAAACACTCACAGGACAGGTACAGCACGGGGTTAGATACAGAGTAAAGCTCCCTCTACACTGTCCCCATCAAACACTCCCAGGACAGGGACAGCACGGGGTCGATTACAGAGAAAAGCTTCCTCTACACTGTCCCCATCAAACACTCCCAGGACAGGGACAGCACGGGGTTAGATACAGAGAAAAGCTTCCTCTACACTGTCCCCATCAAACACTCCCAGGACAGGTACAGCACGGGGTGAGATACAGAGAAAAGCTCACTCTACACTGTCCCCATCAAACACTCCCAGGACAGGTACAGCACGGGGTTAGATACAGAGTAAAGCTCCCTCTACACTGTCCCCATCAAACACTCCCAGGACAGGTACAGCACGGGGTTAGATACAGAGTAAAGCTCCCTCTACACTGTCCCATCAAACACTCCCAGGACAGATACAGCACGGGGTTAGATACAGAGTAAAGCTCCCTCTACACTGTCCCATCAAACACTCCCAGGACAGGTACAGCACGGGGTCAGATACAGAGAAAAGCTCCCACTTCACTGTCCTCATCAAACACTCCCAGGACAGGTACAGCACGGGGTTAGATACAGAGTAAAGCTCCCTCTGCACTGTCCCCATCAAACACTCCCAGGACAGGGACAGCACAGGGTTAGATCCAGAGAAAAGCTTCCTCTACACTGTCCCCATCAAACACTCCCAGGACAGGGACAGCACGGGGTTAGATACAGAGAAAAGCTTCCTCTACACTGTCCCCATCAAACACTCCCAGGACAGGTACAGCACGGGGTGAGATACAGAGAAAAGCTCACTCTACACTGTCCCCATCAAACACTCCCAGGACAGGTACAGCACGGGGTTAGATACAGAGTAAAGCTCCCACTTCACTGTCCTCATCAGACACTCCAAGAACAGATACAGCAGGGGGTTAGATATGGAGTAAAGCTCCCTCTACAATATCCCCATCAGACAAACCAAGGACAGGTACAGCATGGGTTTAGATACAGAGTGAAGCTCCCTCGACACTGTCCCCATCAAACACTCCCAGGACAGGTACAGCATGGGTTTAGATACAGAGTGAAGCTCCCTCGACACTGTCCCCATCAAACACACCCAGGATAGGTACAGCATGGGTTTAGATACAGAGAGAAGCTCCCTATACACTGTCCCCATCAAATAATCCAATGACAGATACAGCATGGTGCTAGATTTAAGGAAAAGCTGCCTCCACATTGTGCACATCAAACACACCCAGGACAGGTACAGCACGGGGTTAGATACAGCTCAAATCTTCCTCTACATTTTGCCCCATCATTGTGTGTGTGTGTGAGAGAATGTGTGTGTGTGTGAGAGAGAGAGAGTGTGTGTGTGTGTGAGAGAGTGTGTGCGAGAGAAAGAGTGTGTGAGAAAGTGTGTGTGTGAGAGAGTGTGTGCGAGAGAGAGTTTGTCTGAGAGAGAGTGTGTGTGAGAGAGAGTGTGTGTGAGAGAGTGTGTGCGAGAGAGTGTGTGCGAGAGAGAGAGTGTGCATGTGTGTGAGAGAGTGTGTGTGTGTGAGAGTGTGTGCGTGAGAGAGAGTATATGTTTGAGAGAGATTGTATGTGTGAGAGAGAGAGTGTATGTGTGAGAGAGTGAGTGTATGTGTGTGAGAGAGAGTGTATGTGTGTGAGAGAGTGAGTGTATGTGTGCATGTGTGTGAGAGTGTGCCAGTGAGAGAGAGTGCATGGGTGAGAGTGTGTGAGCGTGAAAGTGTGTGTGAGAGAATGTGTGTGAGAAAGTGTGTGAGAGAGAATGTGTGTGAGACAGAGAGAAAGAGTGTGTGTGTGTGAGAGAGAGAGTGCGTAAGAGATAGTGTATGTGTGTGTGAGAGACAGAGAGAGCATGTGTGTGTGTGTGTCTGAGAGTGTGTAAGGAGAGCATGTGTGTGACCTGATCTTCCTCTACAGTCTATCAGTAACTGAAACACGGGATTAGATGCAAAGTAAAGCTCCCTCGACACTGTTCCCATCAAACACTCCCAGGACAGATACAGCACGGGCTTAGATACAGAGTAAAGCTTCCTCTACACTGTCCCCATCAAACACTCCCAGGACAGGTACAGCACGGGCTTAGATACAGAGTAAAGCTTCCTCTACACTGTCCCCATCAAACACTCCCAGGACAGGTCCAGCACGGGGTTAGATACAGAGTAAATCTCCCTCTGCACTGTTCCCATCAAACACTCCGAGGACAGGTGCAGCACGGGGTTAGATACAGAGTAAAGCTTCCTCTACACTGTCCCCATCAAACACACACAGGACAGGTACAGCACGGGGTTAGATACAGAGTAAAGCTTCCTCTACACTGTCCCCATCAAACACACACAGGACAGGTACAGCACAGGGTTAGATACAAAGTAAAGCTTCCTCTACACTGTCCCCATCAAACACACACAGGACAGGTACAGCACGGGGTTAGATACAGATAAAGCTCCCTCTGCACTGTCACTATCAAATAACTATCAAATCTCCACATCATGACTATCAAATATTCCAATGACAGATACAGCATGGGGATAGATACAGGGAAAAGCTGCCTACACATCAAACACACCCAGGACAGGTACAGCATCGGGTGAGATACAGCGTATATCTCCCTCTGCATTGTGTGTGTGTGAGAGAATGTGTGTGTGTGAGAGAGAGTGTGTGTGTGAGAGAGAATATGACTTTGTGTGTGTGTGTGAGAGGGAGAGTGTGAGAAAGAGAGACAATGTGTGATGGAGACAGAGTGCGTCTGAGAGAGTGTCTGTGTGTGTGAGAGAGAGTGTGTGTGTCTCTGAGAGTGTGAGAGAGTGTGTGTGTGAGAGAGAGCGTGTGTGTGTGAGAGAGTGTGTGTCTGTGTGTGTGAGAGTGTGTCTGAGAGTGTGAGAGAGAGTGTGTGTGAGAGAGAGAGAGAGCGTGTGTGTGAGAGAGAGTGTGTGTGTGTGTGAGAGAGTGTGTGTGTCTGAGTGTGTGAGAGAGTGTGTGTGCGAGAGAGAGAGAGCGTGTGTGTGAGAGAGAGTGTGTGTGTGTGTGTGAGAGAGTGTGTATGTCTGAGTGTGTGAGAGAGTGTGTGTGCGAGAGAGAGAGCGTGTGTGTGCGTGAGATTATGTGTGTGTCTCAGAGTGTGTAAGAGAGAGTGTGTGTGTGAGCTGATCTTTTTCTACAGTCTATCGGTAACTGCAACACGATATTCTGCACCCTTTCCTCTCCTTCTCCGTGTGTACTCTATGTACAGAATGTTTTGTCTGTATAGCGCACAAGAAACAATACTTTTCACTGCATCCCAATACAAATCAATCAAATCAAATCAAATTAACACGGTGAAGTTTGGACCCTGTGGGGTGACAGTTGTCTGAATACAGATTCTATCTTATTGTAACATTCAGGTACCACGTGTACTGAGCTCACCAGCGTTCTGTCTGTATTGTGTGAATCCAGTCTTGAAATATCCACTCATGTTGCTAATTCTGCCAAGACAGAAACAGAAAGAGTGTTTGAATTCTCCGTGATTCGACCCCTTAACGATAAACAACATGGTGGATGAGAGGGATAGAGAGGGAGAGGGAGAGAGAGAGAGGAAGAGAGAGAGATGGAGCGATGCAGAGTAACAGAGAGATAGGGAGAGGGAGCAATGCAGAGAGTAACAGTTAGACAGTGAGGAATAGAGATTAATTCAGATGGATAGTGAGTGACAGGGGAGTCCGAGACGCTACATAAGCAAGGTAAAGATTTGAAAATGGAGGAGTGTTTCTTACCCACTTTTAAAAGACAATCCACACTCACACCAGTCACATTTCACACTCTCTGCTCAGTCCTGTGTTTTGGGGGTGTTGAGTGTGGGATCAGTGTTTGCTTTTCTCAAACCGCACTGATATTCCCAACAAGGGCAAGACGTTTCAGTGTTTAAAAATGTAAACATTTAAAAACAAAAGCAGACAGGATTTGGTTAAATCTCACGGGATCCAGGGTGAGGTAGCCAAATGGATATAAAATAGGCTTGATGACAGAAGACAGAGGGTGGTTGTAGAGGGTTGTTTTTTTGGTCAAACTGGAGGCCTGTGACCAGCGGGGTGCCTCAGGGATCGGTGCTGGGTCCACTGTTATTTGTCATTTATATTAATGATTTGGATGAGAATTTAGGAGGCATGGTTTGTAAGTTTGCAGTTGACACCAAGATTTGTGGCATAGTGGACAGTGAAGAAGGTTATCTCGGGTTGCAATGGGATCTTGATCAATTGGGCCAGTGGGCTGTTGAATGGCAGATGGAGTTTAATTTAGATAAATGCGAGGTGATACATTTTGGTGGATCGAACCAACACAGGACTTACTCAGTTAATGGTAGGGTGTTGGTGAGAGTTACAGAACAAAGGGATCTCGGGGTACAGATTGATAGCTCCTTGAAAGTGGGGTCACAGGTGGATATAGTGGTGAAGAAGGCATTCCACATGCTTGGTTTCATTGGTCAGAACATGGAATACAGGAGTTGGGACGAGTTGTTGAAGTTGTACAAGACATTGGTAAGACCACACTTGGAATGCTGTGTATTGTTCTGGTCACCCTTATAGAAAGGAGATGATTAAGCTGGAAAGTGTGCAGAAAAGAATTACTGGGATGCCAAGGGGTCCTGATGGTTTGAGTTATAATGAGAGGCTGGATACTCTGGGACTTTTTTTCCCTTGAGTTGGCTTAGTGGTGTTCTTCTAGAGGTCTCTAAAATAATGAGGGCATGGATATAGCAGCTTTATAGAACCTTAGTTAGGCCGCACTTGGAATATAGTGTTCAATTCTGATCGACACACTATCAGAAAGATGTGGAGAATTTGGAGAGGGTTCAGAAAAGATTTACCAGGATGTTGCCTGGTATGGAGGGCATTAGCTCTGAGGAGAGATTGGAGAAACTTGCTTTGTTCTCACTGGAACGACGGAGGTTGAGGGGCGACCTGATAGAATTCTACAAGATTATGAGGGGCATGGACAGAGTGGATAGTCAGAAGCTTTTTACCAGGGTGGAAGATTCAAAATCTAGGGGGCATAGGTTTAAGGTGTGAGGGGCAAGGTTTAAAGGAGATGTACAAGGCAAGTTTTTTTACACAGAGGGTGGTGGGTGCCTGGAACTCGCTGCCGGGGGAGGGAGTGGAAGCAGATACGATAGTGAGTTTTACGGAACGTCTGGACAAATACATGAATAGGATGGGAATAGAGGGATATGGTCCCCGGAAGGGTAGGGGGTTTTAGTTCAGTCGGGCAGCATGGTCGGTGCAGGCTTGGAGGGCCGAAGGGACTGTTCCTGTGCTGTAATTCTCTTTGTTCTTTGATAAGCTCGTCAACATCTTTTCCAAAAGGGAGGGCAGTCTTAAACTAGAAGACACAGGTTTAAGGTGAGAGGGGAGAGGGTCCAGAGGGCAATTCTTTTCACACATAGGGTGGTGAGGGATTGGAACAAGCTGCCAGAAGTCGTAGTAGAAGCGGATACAATTTTATATTTTAAAAAGCATTTAGACAGTTATTCTGGTAAGATTGGTGTGGAGGGATTTGGGCCAAACGCAAGGCATTTGATACGAGCTTTATGGTAAAAACTGGGTGGCAGGGAAAAGTTGGGCCAAAGGGCCCATTTGTATCTGAGCTCTGTTTTCTGCCCGGAAACCATTTCTCAATCCATCCCAGTATTTTCCAAATTTGTGGATTGGACACAGTAAATTGCCGTTTCCTGTCCAAAGCTGTGTTGGTTCGGTGGATTAAGGTAAATGTGTGGGGTTACGGGGATAGGGCTGGGTCAAGGGCCTTGGTAAGATACTGTGTCAGAGAGTCAGTACAGACTCGATGGGCTGAATGGTCTCCTTCTGCACTGCAGGGATTCTGTGACTCTACTATTAAGATCCCTTTGTCATTTGAAGCTTCCAGCTAAAATGCTGACAATGCTGCCTATTTCTGTGCACTTTGGCAAATGTTCTGTCTCATCACCGGGCGACACGGTGGCACAGTGGTTAGCACTGCTGACTCACAGCGCCAGGGATCTGGGTTCGATTCCCCGCCTCGAGTGACTGTCTGTGTGGAGTTTGCACGTTTGCTAAATTGCCCCTTAGTGTCAGGGGGATTTGGGCGTGGGTGGGATTATTGTTGGGGCAGGCTTGTTGGGCTGAATGGCCTCATTCTGCAGTGTAGGAATGGTTGATAAATAGTGAAACTGAGACACAAACTGGGGCTTGGCAGCAGCAGACAGAATGGGAATCATTGCATCCTGCAGGGATTTTTATTACAGAATCAATTTCAGAAAATTTACAACTCAAAAGTCACAACAGCAAAGTGTGGGATTGCAAACTTGGAATGATTAGCCCAGGACTAAAGTTTAAAAGCTACAGATTGACATTCAGAAACAAGAGATGGCCTCACATCTTCAATTCTGTGATTGTCTGCCATCTCCTGCTCTGAATATTACAAAATCTCTGCCCCCTTCATGCGTCTGGAGACTTTGAAAGTTACGCAGACATTGGTAAAACTTTCCTTTATCTCAAGGCATCTCCTGTGAAATACTCAACTTCTGCAAAGAGACACAATCTAATTGACACTTTCTGAATCTCCTTTCAAACAACCTCCCAACCCCACTGTGCAGGATGCAGGAATGTCACCTTTTGTCACATTCCCCAACACAATTGTTGACACGTTTTCGGGACAGGAAAAGTAGATTCAACTGACAGATTCTGAGCCCCAGGTTGAATCTT
>NW_027590318.1:15000-30000 GCF_964213995.1 Mustelus asterias | reverse complement strand
AGACAGGAACTTGCAGAATCCATTGCCGGCCTGCATTAACATATCAAGAGTCAGTCTGACATTGCCACAAACTCCTCTGGGGTGAGAGGGGGAGGGGGGGTGAATTAGCATCTCAATAGAGAGACAGACATTGTAAACATGTCAGAGACTCAGGGTGGGGTTTGCATCCAGCACACTCAGGATAAATGTGAATCTGAGAGCCTTCAGTCCCCACACCAATAATCCCCCTGCACTGAAAACATTCCCACTCTGATTCAGTGTGTGTGTGTGTCAGTGTGTGTGTCAATCTGCTTTTTGACCTGTGCTTTGCTTGTGTGGACATGATGCTGAATGGACTTGAATGGAAATGCTGGACTCCTCGCTGTGATATGTTGTGTGTCTTATTGTTAAAATGGCCGTGTCTCTTTTTCTCTCTCTTTTTAACCAATTTTTATCTCTTTTTCTCCTGAGGAATTTTGAAAACTGGGGATGTGTCGAGGATCCAAAGGACGGGAATGTTTGTGACCAGGATGAAGGAGAGGAGCTTCTTCCAGAGGGAGGGCTGACTGAGGCCTGTTGCTCAGGCTTCACCCTGAGTGAGTTGTGTCTGTTTATTAACCTGATCCAGATTTAATGTTTCATATCAGAGGGAGCGAGATCTGAATGAGAGTGGAATAGAGAGAGAGAGAGAAACACACTGTCTCATAGAATCATAGAAACCCTACAGTACAGAAAGAGGCCATTCGGCCCATTGAGTCTGCACCGACCACAATCTCACCCAGGCCCTACCCCCATATCCCTACATATTTACCCACTAGTCCCTCTAACCTAGGCATCTCAGGACACTAAGGGCAATGTTTAGCATGGCCAATCAACCTAACCCGCACATCTTTGGACTGTGGGAGGAAACCGGAGCACCCGGAGGAAACCCATGCAGACACGAGGAGAATGTGCAAACTCCACACAGACAGTGACCCAAGCCGGGAATCGAACCCAGGTCCCTGGAGCTGTGAAGCAGCAGTGCTAACCACTGTGCTACCGTGCCACCCTAACTCTTTAGTCTCTGCTTTACAACTGACTTGTTGTGTTTGGGTGTTACTGAGAGATTGTGTAACTGAGAGGAGATCCTGGGTTTTTGCTGTGCTATTTAATTTAAATATTTTCTTGTATTTTAATTATTTTCTCTCTCTTTCCCCAAGAATTAATATTTAGATTTTACTGAGAGATTGTGTAACTGAGAAGGGGGAATCCTGGCCTCTTGTGCTATTTAATTTAAAGAATTCTTGTATTTTAATTAATTATTTTCTCTGTTCCCCAGGGATTTGAATTTTGAAGACTGCAACATGACTCGGAATCCTTGGACAAGGGGCTTTTCTCCAGAGGAGGATGGATGGACTGAGGCCTGTTCTATAGGCCGCATGTGAGTTGTTGTCTCTTTATTATCCTGATCCAGGTTTAATTTTAATCTCGCTTCCTCGGACGAACCAGTTCTGGTTCGATTGTGGGGTGGGCTGGAGTTTAAAACCCTGGGGTTAAAATATCCCGGCTTTGCAATTATTCACAAACAGGTTAACCCTTTGCTGGGTGGCAAAGAGTGAATTAAATATCTGTAATATGAAACTGTCTAAAAGTTAGTTTTAAATCCAAGATAACAGGGATGGGAGACAGAGCGCTGTTCCTAATTGTTGAATAAAATTCATAGAGGCCTTTATAATTCAGTTTTCAGATGTTCAGACTTTCATTGTGTCCTCTCTGCAGCTTTTCCCCCATTCTGTCTATTTCTCTCTCTCTTTCTCTCCCTGTCCTTCCTCTATCTGTCTCTCTTTTTTATTCCCTCCCTCTCCCTCCCTCTTTTTCGCAGGAAGTCATATTTTGTTGGACAATCTCTCAGTAAAATCTGAGAAAGGGGAATCCTGGGCTCTTGTGCGATTTAATTTAAACATTTTCTGGTATTTTAATTAATTATATTCTATCTCTTCCCAAGGAATTCATATTTAGTTAGACAATCTCTCAGTGAAATCTTAGAAGGGGGAATCCTGGGCTCTTGTGCTATTTAATTTAAACATTTTCTTGTACTTTAATTAATTATTTTCTCTTCTCCCCAGGAATTTGAATTTTGAAGACTGCAACATGACTCGGAATCCTTGGACAAGGGGCTTTTCTCCAGAGGAGGATGGATGGACTGAGGCCTGTTCTATAGGCCGCATGTGAGTTGTCGTCTCTTTATTACCCTGATCCAGGTTTAATTTTAATCTCGCTTCCTCGGATGAACCAGTTCTGGTTCGATTGTGGGGTGTGGGGGGGCTGGAGTTTGAAACCCTGGGGTTAAAATATCCCGGCTTTGCAATTAGTTACAAACACATTAACCCTTAGGTGGGTGGCAAAGAGTAAATTAAATGTCTGTGATATGAAACTGTCTCAATTTGTTTTAAATCCAAGGTAACAGGGATGGGTGACAGACGGCTGCTCCTAATTGTTGAATAAAATTCACAGAGGCCTTTACAATTCAGTTTTCAGAAGTTCAGAATTTCATTTCGTCCTCTCTGCAGCTTTTCCCCCATTCTGTCTATTTCCTCTCTGCTTTCTCTCTCTCCATTCCTTTCCTTCCTCTATCTGTCTCTCTTTTTTATTCCCTCTCTCTCCCTCTTTTTCCCAGGAAATAATATTTTGTTGGACAATCTCTCAGTAAAATCTGAGAAAGGGGAATCCTGGGCTCTTGTGCGATTTAATTTAAACATTTTCTGGTATTTTAATATATTTCTCTCTCTTTTACCCAAGAATTAATATTTAGATTTTACTGAGAGATTGTGTAACTGAGAAAGGGGAATCCTGGGCTCTTGTGGATTCAATTTAAACATTTTCTTGTATTTAAATTAATTATATTCTATCTCTTCCCAAGGAATTCATATTTAGTTAGACAATCTCTCAGTGAAATCTTAGAAGGGGGAATCCTGGGCTCTTGTGCTATTTAATTTAAACATTTTCTTGTACTTTAATTAATTATTTTCTCTTCTCCCCAGGAATTTGAATTTTGAAGACTGCAACATGACTCGGGATCCTTGGACAAGGGGCTTTTCTCCAGAGGAGGATGGATGGACTGAGGCCTGTTCTATAGGCTGCAAGTGAGTTGTCGTCTCTTTATTACCCTGATCCAGGTTTAAATTTAATCTCGCTTCCTCGGATGAACCAGTTCTGGTTCGATTGTGGGGTGTGTGGGGGGCCTGGAGTTTAAAACCCTGGGGTTAAAATATCCCGGCTTTGCAATTAGTCACAAACACGTTAACCCTTTGGTGGGTGGCAGAGTAAATTATGTATGAAACTGTCTATAAGTTTGTTTTAAATCTAAAATAACAGGGGTCGGAGACAGAGCAATGAACCTAATTGTTGAATAAAATTCACAGAGGCCTTTACAATTCAGTTTACAGATGTTCAGATTTTCATTTCATCCTCTCCACAGCTTTTCCCCCATTCTGTCTATTTCTCTCTGCTTTTCTCTCCATTTCCTTCCGCTATCTGCCTCTCTTTATTCTCTCTCTCTCCCTCTTTTTCCCAGGAATTAATATTTAGTTGGACAATCTCTCAGTAAAACCTGGAAAGGGGCAATCCTGGGATTTTGTGCTGTGTGATTTTCATTCTGGGTGTCCCGGGGGGTTTGATTTCACTGTCTCAGCCCCTCTCTGCCTCACTCTCTCTCTGTATAAACTTTTCCCAAATTACAAAACACTCAACACAGCTGACTGCACCTTGTGGGATCTTGCTGGGGATTTTGTTTTAAAAAGGGTGTTTTCTCAGAGGCAGTTTAAACCTTTCAGGGGACTGTGGGGAAGTCTCCAGACTTGGGACAACACACACACAGGGTTGGGGGCTGAGGGTGGCGGGCGGGGGGGAGGTGGGCAGTCAGGTATACTGGTATTCTGGGAGACTGATATTCCCAACAAGGGCCAGAGGTCTCAGTGCTGAAACATATTAAACTGTTCAAACAGAGGCAGGCAGAAAGCCATGAGGCTTCAGAGCTCCCTGTAGATGCAAAGGTAACTCCCATTGCCAAAAAGTAGCCACATGTGAAGTGGAAACACCTTCCCTCAGCTTGTTACACACTGACCTTTCCACAAACCCAACATGTTTACAAACACTCGCTGCAGTTTCTGCAAACTTTGTATCAAACTGCCTCCCATTCTGCTCAATACTGACCCCCTCTCAACCTGGCACTGAACTAGTGTCTGAATTGAGACAGAGACACACAGACAGAGTTTTTAAAGTTGAAAGTTTTAAAGTTTATATATTAGTGTCACAAGTAAGGCTTACATTAACACTGCAATGAAGTTACTGAGAGAGACAGAGAGAGGCAGAGACACACAGAGACAGAGACATAGATAAAGAGACAGAAAGAGACAGAGAGATAAAGAGACAGAGAGGATGTTTAAAGTTTGTTTATTCCTGTCACAAGTAACGCTCACATTAACGCTGCAGTTACTGAGAGAGACAGAAAGAGAGAGTTTTTAAAGTTGAAAGATTTAAAGTTTATTTATTAGTGTCACAAGGCTTACATTAACACTGCAATGAAGTTAGTGAGAAAGACAGAGATAGAGGGAGCATCCAGAGTGGGTTCAGTAACACATTTATTGATCAGATATCTCTCTCTGTGACCCTTTAGCGATGAGATATTCAGCCAGGATGGTTTCACTGACCCTCTTCAGCAGGCAGATATTCCCAAATCCAGCCTAGGTCTCAGACACACACACACACCACTCACACATTCCCTCTGCTCTGTCCAAGGGAATACTGTAATCCAGGAATTTCTATTTTATATTTACAGGGTGAGGGGGGGGGGAGAAACTCAACTCAAAAATCCTGCAGTCTCTCCAAGCTGCTTTTAAATTTCAATTCAAACCCTGGGCCACATGGGAAGCTGCAGAGATTGGGAAACTTACCAAACCCAGTTTGTGTGTGAGAGTGTCTGCAGCTTTTGTGTCTTTGAACTTGCGAGGGTGCCAGGGAGAGAATGTCACTGTCTTCACCTCTCTCTCTGCCTCTCTGTATAAAAAAATCACCAAATTAAACCACACTCAATAATGCGACCATACACAATTAATTATCAAATATCTGTCTCTCTCGCTTTATCTCTGTCTCTCCCCGTCTCTCTCTCTCCCTGTCTCTTCTCGAGCAGAAACAGGTGGAGACAGAGAGGCAGGGAGAGAGAGGAAGAGGGAGGGATGGAAACAGCTGGAGTTGTGGGTTAGATGCAGGGGGAGAGACACAGGCTGTTAGAGGGAGGGGGGGTTTCAGTGAGGGACAGGGTCTCCAGTTTAATTCTGAGGGTCCTGAGAGAGGGATTTCACTGTCTCAGCCCCTCTCTGGCTCCCTCACTCTGTATAAACAATTCCCAAATTTAAAAAACGCTCAACACAGCTGACTGCACTTTGTGGGATCTTGCTGTGCACCACAGTGATTTTAGTTTTAAAAAGGGTTACTTTTAAGAGGGAGTTCCGGCCTTTCTGGAGATTTGGGATGATGCAGACACACACACACACACACACACACAGGGTAGTGAGTGGGGAAGGGGGCTCACAGCAGGCAAGAGAGTGGGGGGTGGGGGGAGGACTGTGTCCCATCTGATTCAGGTTCACATTGCTGCTGCTGCTGTGGGATCTTGCTGTGCACACACTGGGCCTGTGGCCTTTGGCTGCACTGCAACAGCGACCGCACTTTTTATTTTCAAACAAAATCTGGCCCAGGGACCGCAAAGTGGGTTCAAGGAAAAAGCTTGAAAAGGGGTCGGGTAAATTCAAGCACTTTAATCGCCGAGGCATCGTAGGCTCTGGAGCAAGTGCTGGGGAATGGGAGGAGGATAGATTGGGATTTGATGGCCAGCATGGAGCTGGTGGGCCGAAGGGCCTGTTTCTGTGCTGTGTGACTCCAGATTCTTTTCTCTCTCTCTTTTCCCAGGAATTTCTATTTGGATGGGGGGTGGGTATAGAAATTCCCTGTCTCTGTCTCTCCAGCGTTCTTACCAATCCCAGCACCCCTCCCCTCTCTCTCTCTCCCCAGACATTCCTGTCCATATTTCATCTTTCAATAAAATGTTTAAGAAAACACCAATGTGAATTGTTGTCAATTTAATTTTGGAATAGAGAGAGAGAGAGAGAGGAGTGGATCCCATTTCCCAAACACTCTCCTGCAGTCCTCACCCACAACATTTATTTAATCTGGCCCTCACCAGGTTGTGTGTGTGGGATCTTGCTGTGCACACAGGTGGGTCTGGCTCCCTATTCCTCGCACTGTGACCGTGAGCAGAACTTTAAACAGGAAAGATGTTGGGGAGGCGGAGGAGGCAGAGAGAGAGACAGAGAAATGGAGGGAGAGCTAAACAGAGAGGGTGTGGGGGGGAGGGGTGTGAGAGGGTCTCAGGAGGGGCAGGGGGAAAGAGACACAGAGTCTGGGGCTGCCCTCCTCCATCGTGGGACTGGCAGTGGGATCTTGCTGTGCAGAATTACCTTCATTGTCATTTGAATCATTCATTCATTGACTAAGGGAGGGTGGGGGTGTGATTGTGGGATTATAAATATTGTTACCACGCTGAGGTGATGTTTCCCTCTGCGCTATTTTGTAACCCCCCCAAAGAGATACACCTTGCCTCGTAATCTTAAGTGTGTGTGAGACAGGAGGAAGCTACTGGTTTTAGACAGATGTGCAGAAGGAGGTCATTCGGCCCATCTAGTCTGTACCGACCACAATCCCAACCAGGCCCTATTCCCATGACCCCACACTTTTAACCTGCTAATCCCCCTGACACTAGGGTCAATTTAACACGGCCAATCCACCGAACCCGCACAGCTTTGTGCTGTCGGAGGAATTGGTAAATTAAAGCAGGATCTGACACTCTCTGTATCAGGAACAACTAACAGGTCTTTAATTTAGACTGGGTGACAACCTTATTAAAACAATGAACAAACTGAATAAACTCCCCAGTAGAATGCTGTTCCAATGACAAGACTCACTCAGGAATAATGAAATAAATCATTACAGAATAGAGTCACTCTCAAATAATATAATACCAGGCGTCTGTTGGAAGTGTGAACTTCCTTCTGCTGCTTGGGTCTGGAATACTTTCTGAGTTGGTTTCTGCTTCTATTTAGATGGTGATGTGATGAAGCTGTATATATTACTGCAGGATTCAGTATCAGACTCTCCCTCCTTCAATCTAAAGAGGCAGCAAGGTCGCTCCCTCTCCGTTATTTCCCCCTGTCCCGGGTTTAAATACCCAGAATTTCCTCACAGTATTCCTGCAATTTGAGTGGCTTGAGGCTGTCACCAACGCCCCAATTTGAATGCAATTGGTTGTGTGTGTTTGAGAGCTTGTTTTAAAATCATTGACCCAATTCAAAGCCTGTTTTGCTCTGCTGGGACTCTGGCTGCTGCTTTGGACACAAATGTTGTAAAGTTGTCTTCTGCAGCCCTGCTTTCTGCAGTTTAAAATCCCCAGCACAAAGACACAGGCTTCCTAAAGACACAACGCTGGATGGTTCGGTTTGGTTTTCTCAGCATTTCTTTTCAATATTTACATTTGTCAAACACCAGATGTTTTACCCTATATGCAACTTCATAACCATATTAGAGAGAGACAGAGAGAAAGAAAGGGAGAGAGAAAGACAGAGAGGGAGAGAAAAAGAGAGAGAGAGAAAGGGAGAGAGAGAGACAGAGACGGGAGAGTGAGGGAAAGCAGGAAAGGGCAGCAAGAGGTCAGGGTTGTGGGGGAGTGCAGTGAGGGGGTGGGGGAAGAGACACAGGATCTGGGGGTCTCTCGTGTGGAGGGAGAGAGAGGGAGACGTGTGGTTCCCTCATTTCCCACTCACTTTACCCCAATCCTCATTTAAAAATCACTTTGTATCTGGCCCTGCTCAGACTGTGTGTGGGATCTTGCTGTGCCCTCATGCTCTCTGTCTCCCCTCCTCCCCTCCCCATATTCCCCGCACCGTGACAGTGCCCCACATTTTAAACATAAAAAGATGGAGGGGAAGGAGGGTGGGGTAGAGAGAGGAACAGAGAAGGGGTGGGGAGTGTCGGGGGCTGAGTGGAGGGGGGTAGGGGGATAGAGACAGAGGCTCTGGGGGTGGGTGGTGTCCTCCTGCAGTGTGGGACTCCCTGTGGGATCCTGATTGCAGCATTCCCAGTCTCTGAGAGAAAGAGAGAGACAGAAAGAGAAAGAGGGGGAAAGACAGAGAGAGAGAGAGAGAGACAGGCAGGGAGAAAGAGAGAGAGAAACAGTGTGAGGGAGAGAGAGAGAAAGACAGAGAAAGATGGAGGGAGAGAGAGAGAGAAAGATGGACGGAGAGAGAGAGAAAGGCAGACAGGGAGTGAGAGAGAAAGATGGAGGGAGTGGGAGAGAGAGAGGGGGAGAGTGAGGAGGAAAACAGGAAAAGACAGCAAGAGGTGAGGTTTGTGGGGGTGCAGTGAGGGGGTGGGGGAAGAGACACAGGATCACAGTGACCCGAGCTGGGAATTGAACCCGGGTCCCTGGAGCTGTGAGGCAGCAGCGCCAACCACTGTGCCCCCGTGTGGCCCTACATGTTATGATTCAATTCTGAGGGTCCCGGGGCGAGGGGGGGGGGTGGATTTCACAGCCTCAGCCCCTCTCTGCCTCACTCTCCCTCTGTATAAACACTTCCCAAATTAAAACACACTCAACACAGCGAACTGCACCTTCTGGGATCTTCCAGAGCACCACAGAGATTGTGTTTTAAAAAGGGTTTGGCTTCGTTTTAAGAGGGAGTTAGACCATAAGACCATAAGACATAGGAGCGGAAGTAAGGCCATTCGGCCCATCGAGTCCACTCCACCATTCAATCATGGTTGATTTCAACTCCATTTACCCGCTCTCTCCCCATAGCCCTTAATTCCTCGAGAAATCAAGAATTTATCAATTTCTGTCTTGAAGACGCTCAACGTCTCGGCCTCCACAGCCCTCTGTGGCAATGAATTCCACAGACCCACCACTCTCTGGCTGAAGAAATTTCTCCTCATCTCTGTTCTAAAGTGACTCCCTTTTATTCTAAGGCTGTGCCCCCGCGTCCTAGTCTCCCCTGTTAATGGAAACAACTTCCCTACGTCCATCCTATCTAAGCCGTTCATTATCTTGTAAGTTTCTATCAGATCTCCCCTCAACCTCCTAAACTCCAATGAATATAATCCCACGATCCTCAGACGTTCATCGTATGTCAGGCCTACCATTCCTGGGATCATCCGTGTGAATCTCCGCTGGACCCGCTCCAGTGCCAGTATGTCCTTCCTGAGGTGTGGGGCCCAAAATTGCTCACAGTACTCCAAATGGGGCCTAACCAGTGCTTTATAAAGCCTCAGAAGTACATCCCTGCTTTTGTATTCCAAGCCTCTTGAGATAAATGACAACATTACATTTGCTTTCTTAATTACGGACTCAACCTGCAAGTTTACCTTTAGAGAATCCTGGACTAGGACTCCCAAGTCCCTTTGCACTTTAGCATTATGAATTTTGTCACCGTTTAGAAAATAGTCCATGCCTCTATTCTTTTTTCCAAAGTGTACGACCTCGCACTTGCCCACGTTGAATTTCATCAGCCACTTCTTGGACCACTCTCCTAAACTGTCTAAATCTTTCTGCAGCCTCCCCACCTCCTCAATACTACCTGCCCCTCCACCTATCTTTGTATCATCGGCAAACTTGGCCAGAATGCTCCCAGTCCCGTCATCTAGATCGTTAATATATAAAGAGAACAGCTGTGGCCCCAACACTGAACCCTGCGGGACACCACTTGTCACCGGTTGCCATTCTGAGAAAGAACCTTTTATCCCAACTCTCTGCCTTCTGTCTGACAGCCAATCGTCAATCCATGTTAGTACCTTGCCTCGAATACCATGGGCCCTTATTTTACTCAGCAGTCTCCCGTGAGGCACCTTGTCAAAGGCCTTTTGGAAGTCAAGATAGATAACAAGATAGAGTTCAACCCTTTCTGGGAATTTGGGATGAGACACACAGGGTAGTGAGTGGGGAAGGGGGCTCACAGCAGGCGAGAGTGTTGGGGGTGTGTTGGGGAGGACTGTGTCCCATTTGATTCAGGTTCACATTGTTGCTGCTGCTGCTGTTGTTGTGGGATCTTGCTGTGCACACACTGGGCCTGTGGCCTTTGCTCGCACTGCAACAGTGACCACACTTTATTAAACAAAATCTCGCTCACGGACCGCAAAGTGAGTTCAAAGGAAGAAGTGTAAACGGGGTCGGGTAAATTAAAGCACTTCAATCGCCGAGGCATCGTAGTGCTGGGGAATGGGGGGAGTATAGATTGGAATTTGATGGCCAGCATAGACCTGGTGGGCCGAAGGGCCTGTTTCTGTGCTGTGTGACTCCAGATTCTCCTCCCTCTTTTCCCAGGAATTTCTATTTGGATGGGGGGGCGTTCATAATTTCCCTGTCTCTGTCTCTCCAGCGTTCTTACCAATCCCAGCACCCCTCCCCTCTCTCTCTCCCCAGACATTCCTGTCTATATTTCATCTTTCAGTAAAATGTGATGGAAAACACCAATGTGAATTTTTTGGATTTAATTTCAGGGAGGGAAAGACAGAGAGAGAGAAAGAGAGAGACAGGGAGGGAGGGAAAGACAGACAGAGACAGAGAAAGACAGGGAGTGGGGGAAGGAGAGACAGACAGAGAGAGAGAGAAAAGCAGCCGAATAAAACCTGCAGCAGCCGCTTTATTCCATCGGATTGGGGATGTGATTGTGGGTTTTCCTGCTATCTCTCTCTCTCTCCCATCTTTCTCCTTTGATTGTGAGTTATCAGGGAGGGAGAGAGAGAGAAAGGGAGGGTAACAGAGGGAGATCAAAGGCAGAGGGGCAGGGAGAGGAGACACACTGGAGGGGGGGGTGGGTTAGGGGTGGGTCCTCTGCTCTGCACTCACAGCCCAGCTCCCCAGTCTCTGGGGAAAAGACCCTCACTCACACCCTCCCAGAAGGTGGGATTTGTAACCAGCGGCTGTGTGACTGAGGCTGAATCTGTGCTGTTGTGTTTGAATAGATTTTTTCCCAATATAAAGATATTGGAATGTGGCTGCTGCCACATTGCAGTGAGAGAGAGATGTGGCTTTGCAGGAGCTTCCCTCCCCATTTCCCCATGGAAATCACTGAGAAATAGCAAACGTGGCCCACAACACGTCATTATTTGAAACGGTCAGACAGAAACTTATCAGAGAGAGCATTTTAATCCCCATTCATCCCCAGACGGAGAAACAGAGCAGAGATCAGGACAGATTATCCAGAGTAAGAGAGACCGGGGCAAAGATGGGGTATTGGATATATATATAGATCTGGGGGGAAAGCAAAAGAGACACAGAGGGGGCTGGACAGGTTCAGAGATAGAGGCAGAGAAAGAGAGAAACAGCGAGAGACAGAGGGAATGGGAGAAGGGTGTGACTCTGCTCGAAGTGGAAGGTTCCCTGTTCATATCGAATGTACAAACAGCACCAATGCTGGAGTGACTTATTATTTTCATTTGCGGTGGGGGAGAGATGGAGGGGAAAGAGAGGGAGACGTGTGGTTCCCTCATTTCCCACTCACTTTACCCCAATCCTCACTTCAAAATCACTTTGTATCTGGCCGTGTTCAAGCTGTGTGTGTGTGGGATCTTGCTGTGCACTCATGCTCCGTCCCCCTGCCCCATATTCCTCACACTATGACAGAGCCCCATGCTTTAAACATAAAAAGATGGAGGGGAAGGAGGGTGGGGTAGAGAGAGAGAAACAGGGTGAACAGAGAAGGGGTGGGGAGTGTTGAGTGCTCAGTGGAGGGGGGTAGGGGGATAGAGACAGAGGCTCTGGGGGGGGGAGGTGTTCTCCTGCAGTGTGGGACTCCCTGTGGGATCCTGATTGCAGCATTCCCAGTCTCTCTCCCTCTCACTGTGAAGCACTCAGGAGGGAGAGGGAGCTGAAATTCAAATTCCTGAGCCTGGGGGAAAGGCTTGTTCTCAATCCCAGAGTCCTGCTTGTGTTTTTAGACAGGGCGCTGGGATTTGTGGGTGTGGATGGAGAAGATTGTTCTGTTTAACTGGGGGGTGGGAGAGAGGGGGGTTTGTTCTTTCCACCTGAGGAATAATGCAGCCTCTGTGACTAGGCCGCACTTCACGGCCTAAATCTCAGCAGCACTTTTGCATTCGCTTAATTCCCCAACAGGGTTTAAGTGGCTGAATTCAATGGTTCAATAAAATGTGAAGCAGCCGCTTCAGGGTGGGATTGTGGATTTTCCTGCCCCCCCGCCCCCCTCTCATTTCCCTTTTGATTGTGAGTTTTATTTTAAACGGTCAGACAGAAACTTAGAGAGAGCATTTCAATCCAGATTCACCTCGAGAGAGAGAAACAGAGCAGAGATCAGGACAGGTTATCCAGAGACGGGGTATTGGACAGATATAGATCTGGGGGAAGTGTGTAGGAGACGGAGAGGGAGAAACAGAGGGGGGGGGGGGCGGAGAGAGGTGACTGACAGAAGTGGGAACTTCATTGGGGCCTCCTGTGTTTATTCACTGGCCTGTCTCTGGAGTAAAGCCCCCAGAATGCTTTGATGTGTTTAATAAATTCAATATCGGGACAGTCAGGAGGCAGTTGCAAGTTCATTGCATTTGAAACTTGTTCCCATTTTGTCAGGGTTTAATAATGAAAATGAATGTTTCCCCCACCTCCCCCCAGTGAGATTGTGAATTTCAGCAAGTCCTGGGATCTTGCTGTGCCTTTTATTGTTTATAATCAGCTTTTGTTTTGTGTTTAATCAAATTTCACTTTATTTTCTCTTTCTCTCTTCCAAGGAGAATTCCTTTGGAAACTTTGGCGATGCAGAGAGCGAATAGTTTTGCCGTGAGGAATCCTCGGACAAGAGCTATAACCAGAGAGAAAAATATTAATAAAAGTCCCCGTGTCTTTGTCGTTCATTTTTATTCACAGATAGACTGGTGGGGCTTTTACACGGAGGGTTAGTGGTCTGTGTGTCAGGGGGAGGGGGCATTCCCAGTGATCCCTGCTCCAATGTAATCCCACAGATTTCAATCCCTCTCCCTGAAGCTCTGTCTGTGCAACTCCCCCATCCTCAGAACTGTTTCTCCACATCTTTCCAATCCCGGTCTCTCCCCATCCTTTATACCTCAGCCTCTCACAATGGCAGCATCTTTCCCTTTTTCTCTCCTTCTCTCTATCTTTCACTCTCTCTCTGAAACTTTGTCACTCTGTCTTGCCAAAGCCCCACTTTCTATTTATCTCGACATCTCACTTTGTATCTCAGCCTCTCCGTCTCTCTCTCTCTCTGTGGATCATTTTATCTCAATCACAGCAGCCTCCTCTCCGTCTCTCTCTCTCTATCTCTGCTCCCCCCTCTGTCTATCTCTGCTCCCTCTCTGTGACTCATTCTGTCTGAAGTACAGCAGCATTCTCTCTCACTCCCCATCTCTATATCTTTTCACAATAACTTCATTGCAGTGTTAATGTAAGCCTACTTGTGATTAACAAATAAAATTTTAACATTAACTCTGCTTTTATTTGTCTCTTATCTCTCTCTCTATCGCTTCCCTCTCTCTATCTGCTTCCCCCTCTCTCTGATCTCTGCTTCCTTCTCTGTGAATCAGTCTGAATTACAGTCGCATCCTCCCCATCTCCATCTCTCTGATCTCTGCTTCCCCCTCTCTGTGAATCATTCTGTCTGAATTACAGCAGCATTCTCTCTATCTCCATATCTCTACTTCTCTGTCTCTTATATCTCTCTCTCTCTCTGCTCTCTCGTGGGGGACGGGCCAGATCACGGGTTTGCTGTTCACAAGCAGCAAGGGCCCAGGAACGCAGAGGGAGGGAATCGGGGGCAATTCAGAGGGATTCAGCACTGCTGAAAGGGCTGACCAGAGTCAGGGGTTATCAGAGAAAGGGGGCAATGGAGGAGGGGGGAGGGGGAATCAGACAGGGGGTCTGTTGTACAGGATGGGGGTGGGGGATGTTATAACACAGGCTGCTCAGTGTCAAGGGAATTAGTCATTTGAACGTTAATGTTTAAAATGGGCAGAGTTTCCACATCCAACTCCACCAGGAGCTGTTTACAGGGGGGTGGTGGACGGGGATGGACACGCGGAGGGGGGGGGGGGGGGTACTAATTAGAAAGGGGGGGATCTGTCAGTCCAGAGGCTGTTCACAGGGAGGGAGTGGGAATTTGCCAGGTTGAGAGGGGCGGGGGGGAAAGAGGGGAACTTAGAGGGATACGGGGCTCAGAGGGAAGGATCGGGAGATTTAGAGGGATTGTGAGGAGGGACGACAGATTTGGCTGGAGTGGGGGGGGGATTGAGGGGGATTAAAGGGGGAGAGTGGAGAGGGATGTAGGGGTAGACTCCGGGATTGTGGTCGGGAATTAGAGGGATTCAGGGGGATTTAAGGGTCTCATGGGGACTTTGGGATTTAGCGGGGCTGAGAGGGAGGGAATCGGGGGGAATTGAGGGGGATTTGGGAAGAGGGGGCTCAGAGGGGAATTTCTGGGGTTCTGAGGGATACAGGAGGGATTGGGGGGTTTACGGGGATTAAAAGACATGGTTTGGTGCTCAGACAGATTGAAGGGGTGGGATTGGAGAGGGAGCAGGATTCGGGGGCAGAGGAATGTGGCGAGGGTGGGTGCGATCTCGGGAGACATTCAGGGGGGATTCCAGAGGAATCTCAGGGGCTTAGAATCTGGGGAGGGTCTGGATGGGGTAGGGAGTCAGAGGGAGATGGCGGGGGGGCGAGTCGGGGTGGAGGGAAAGGGATTGAGGGCGGGGTGGATTTATAGGGATTTGGGAGGGGGGAAATTCAGAGAGGGATTTAGGGTGGGGCCTTGCATCAGGGTTAGAATTGGGGGGGGTGTCGAGCGATTCGGAGTGGGGGGTGACTCAGAGGGATTCAGGGGTGGGGAGGACTGAGGAAGGATTGGGTGGCTTGATTTTGGCAGGGGGGGCAAAGGGAGCCTTTGGGGGGGGCTGAGGATTTGGGGCAGGAACTTG
>NW_027590318.1:0-10000 GCF_964213995.1 Mustelus asterias | reverse complement strand
AGATTAAAAGGTTACCGCGTTGAGGGGATGAGACAGGGTGGTTGCTGAGAGGCTGTTTCTTCGTGTAAGAGAAACCAGAACAAGGGGACAGATTTTAAAATGTATTTGTCAGTCCCTTAAGACTGAGATGAGGAGAAATTTATTTTTTAGATGGTGGCTGGTCAGTGGAATTCTCTTCCCTGGAGACTAGTGGCGGCAGAATCATTGAATATATTCAAGGCTGAGTTCAGAATGATTTTGGATTGAGAAGCGAATCAAGGGTTACGGGGAAAAGAGTTGAGACTATAATTAGATCAGCCGTGATGGAGTATGCTCGAGGGGCTGAATGGCCTTCTGCTGCTCCTAGTTATTTTGTTCTTATCCCAATACGTCCTTCAGACTGCTCTCTGTGACCAGTGATGGATAAACAAGCTCTATGTTTTGTCCTCACCAGACGCTCTCCTGTGCCCATTCATTAGGCCACCCACTCAACCCATCTCACCAGCAGTAATTACCCACTCTGCCGCCAGGCCTTCCTGATCCAGCACTTCATCTTCCATTGGCGTAAGGATGGCAAGACCTGGATGTCTCCACTCTTCTTCACTCATTCCCTGATGATGTTTGCTCTCTTTCCAAACACACAAATTGTTACTCACTCATCAAACACATGCAGTAGCCCAGGGTTGTCCAACGTGTGGACCAAGGGGTGAATGTGACCCTCGAAGCCCCTCAATGCGGCCCCCGGAGTGAGTTTCCAGAAGCTCAGTCACACAGTTCAGTTTGAATGGAAGAATCTGCATGGAGCTGCTCCTCCAATCACATCCCGTTTCTTTCCCACGTTTGCTGCTGATAGGTTTTTGAGCCAATCTGCAGCAAATGTGGGAGAGAAACAATTTGTGATTGATGAGGATTAAACTCTAATAATCATCTTTATTTATTACTCATTATTGTGCTCAGCAAGTTGTTTCTTTTCATATCTCAGTTTAGTTTTTCCATCTCACTCTCTTCCTTTCACCGACCTGTGTCCCCTCCACTCCCCCTACCCAGTATCCCCACTATTTCCCCATCCCCTCTATTCTCCTGCTCTGCTCCGCACTCTGTCACCATTATTCACCCCTTCTGCACCACAACTATCCCCTCTATTCTATCCTGACCCCTCCATTCCATTCTCTGTTCCCCCTCACTCTTCCCTCCATTAACCCCCATCTCCACTATTTCCCCATCTCTATACATTGTCCCTCGAATCTAATTCCCCATCCCGCTCACCCCGTATCCCCCCTTCATCCTCATTCCCGCTGTCCCATATCTCCCCGCCTTCTCATTCCCCGTGTCCCAATCACTCTCACCCCCATTTCATCCTATTCCTTTATTCCCCATATCCCCTCTGCGCTTCACCCCCATATCCCGCCTCCATATCCCACAATTCCCCTCATCCCCATATCACCCTCACTACATATTCCACATATCCTCACCCTATATTCCCACCATATCGCCAACCCATCCTCCCATCCCCTCGCCCATATAACTCCCATGCCCTCAACCCCCATATCCCCACCCCCTCATATCCCCATCTCCCTCTATAACCATTCTTCTCATTTCTCCATGTCTCCCGTACATTCCCATCGCCCTCATCCCTATAATTCCCCCATTCCCCAAAACCCCAATCCTCTCATACCCATACCTCCTTCATTCGCATATCCCTGATTCCCACATCCCCCTCATTTCCCATGTCCCACTCACCCCCACATCACCCTCACCCCCTTCTCCCGACCTCCAGATCACCCTCACCCCCATTTCCCTTATTCCCCATATCCCCACCTCCTCATTCCCCAAATCCCCATTTCCTTCATTCCCCATATCCCCCATCCCATATCACCCCGACCCCTTGATCCCCTGACTTCCATATCACCCTCACCCCCAGAACCCCCTCATTCCCTACATCCCCCATTCCCCTCATTCCCCAAATCCCCATCCCTCTTGTCCCCTCCTCTCTCTGGTCCAGAGATAGAGAATCTGGTGAACTGGTGCGATGACAATAATGTCTCTTTCAAGGTCAACAAAATGAAGGCGATAGTCATCGACTTCAGGGAACGTCGTGGAGGACATGCCCCTGTCTACATCAATGGGGATGAAGTGAAGATGGTCGAGAGCTTCAAGTTTCCAGGTGTCCAGATCACCAACAACCTGTCCTGGTCCTTCCATGCCGATGCGATGGTTAAGATGCCTCTACTTTCTCAGAAGACTAAGGAAATTTGGCATAGAAAACCATAGAAAATTACAGCTCAGAAACAGGCCTTTTGGCCCTTCTGTGCCGAACCATTTTTTGCCTCGTCCCACTGACCTGCACTTGGACCATATCCCTCCACACCCCTCTCATTCATCAACACGTCCAAGTTTTTCTTAAATGTTAAAAGTGACCCCGCATTTACCACTTTATCCGGCAGCTCATTCCACACTCCCACCACTCTCTGCGTGAAGAAGCCCCCCCCTAATATTCCCTTTAATCTTTTCTCCTTTCACCCTTAACCCATGCCCTCTGGTTTTTTTCTCCCCTCGCCTCAGTGGAAAAAGCCTGCTTGCATTCACTCTATCTATACCCATCAAAATCTTATACACCTCTATCAAATCTCCCCTCATTCTTCTACGCTCCAATGAATAAAGTCTCAACCTATTCAATCTCTCCCTGTATCTCAGCTTCTCAAGTCCCGGCAACATCCTTATGAACCTTCTCTGCACTTTTTCAACCTTATTTACATCCTTCCTGTAACTAGGTGAACAAAACTGTACACAATACTCTAAATTCGGCCTCACCAATGCCTTATATAACCTTACCATAACACGCCAACTTTTATCCTCGATACTCCGATTTATAAATGCCAATGTATCAAAGGCACTCTTTCCGACCCTATCCACCTGTGACGTCACTTTTAGGGAATTCTGGACCTGTATTCCCAGATCCCTCTGTTCAACTGCACTCTTCAGAGTCCGACCATTTACCCTGTACGTTCTACTTTGGTTTGTCCTTCCAGTGTGCAATATCTGACACTTGTCTGCGTTAAATTCCATTTGCCATTTTTCAGCCCATTTTTCTAGTTGGTCCCTCTGCAAGCTTTGAAAACCTTCCTGACTGTCCACTACACCTCCAATCTTTGTATCATCAGCAAATTTGCTGATCCAATTTACAACATTATCATCCAGATCATTGATATAGATGACAAACAACAATGGACCCAACACCGATCCCTGCGGCACACCACTAGTCACAGGCCTCCACTCAGAGAAGCAATCCTCCACAACCACTCTCTGGCTTCTTCCATTGAGCCAGTGTCTAATCCAATTTACTACCTCCCCATGTATACCCAGCGACTGAACCTTCCTAACTAACCTCCCATGAGGGACCTAGTCAAAGGCATTGCTGAAATCCAGGTAGACAACATCTACCGCCTTCCCTTCATCCATTTTCCTGGTAACGTCCTCGAAAAACTCTAATAGATTGGTCAAACATGACCTACCATGCACAAAGCCATGTTGACTCTCCCTAATATGTCCCTGTCTATGCAAATTATTTGTAGATCCTATCCCTTATCACACCTTCCAATAACTTGCCCACCACCGACGTCAAACTTACTGGCCTATAATTTCCCGGATTTCTTTTGGAACCTTTTTTAAACAACGGAACAACATGAGCCACCCTCCAATCATCCGGCACCTCCCCCGTGAATACTGACATTTTAAATATGTCTGTCAGAGCCCCTACATGTTCAACACGAGCTTCCCTCAAGGTCAGTGGGAATACCCTGTCCGGTCCTGGGGATTTATCCACTCTGATTTGCCTCAAGACAGCGAGCACCTCCTCCCCTTTAATCTGTAAAGGTTCCATGACCTCCCTACCTGTTTTCCCTATTTCCGTAGACTCCATGCCCGTTTCCTCAGTAAATACGGATGCCAAAAAAACATTTAGTATCTACCCCATCTCTTTTGGTTCCATACACAGTCTACCACTCTGGTCTTCAAGAGGACCAATTTTGTCCCTCACTATCCTTTTGCTCCTAACATATAGAAGCTCTTTGGATTTTCCTTCACTCTGTCTGCCAAAGCAACGTCATGTCTTCTTTTAGCCCTCCTGATTTCCCTCTTAAGTAGCTTCTTGCCCTTTTTATACTCCTCGAGCATCTGATCTGTTCCTTGCTGCCTGTACATTTCATACAACTCTCTCTTCCTCTTAATCAGTGTTACAATCTCCCTCGAGAACCAAGGTTCCTTATTCCTATTTACTTTGCCTTTAATCCTGACAGGAACATACAAACTCTGCACTCTCAAAATTTCTCCTTTGAAGGCCTCCCACTTTCCATTTACATCCTTACCAGAGAACAGCCTGTGCCAATTCACACTTCCCAGATCCCTTCTCATGTCATCAAATTTGGCCTTTCTCCAGTTCAGAACTTCAACCCGAGCACCAGATCTATCCTTATCCACGATCAGGTTGAAACTAATGGCATTATGATCACTGGATCCAGAGTGTTCCCTCACACTCACATCCATCACCTGGCCTCACTCATTTCCCAATAGGAGATCCAATATCGCATCCTCTCTAGTTAGCAAAATTCTCCTGAACACATTTGACAAACTCTTCCCCGTCTAAACCTTTAACAGTATGTGAGTCCCAATCTATATGTGGAAAATTAAAATCCCCTACTATCACTACTTTGTGTTTCTTGCAGTTGTCAGCTATCTCTCTGCTAATTTGCTCCTCCAATTCTCGTTGACTATTGGGTGGTCTATAATACAACCTCATTAATGTGGTTATACCTTTCCTGTTTCTCAGCTCCACCCAGAGGGCCTCTGTAGACAAGCTCCCTAATCTATCCTGCCTGAGTACCGCTGTAACATTTTCCCTGACCAACAATGCCACCCCCTCCCCCCCCCCCACCTTTTATCCCTCTGCCTCTATCCCGCCTGAAACATTGGAACCCTGGAACATTCAGCTGCCAGTCCTGCCCCTCCTGGAGCCAAGTTTCACTAATGGCTATAATGTCATATTTCCACGTGTCTATCCACGCCTTCAGCTCATCTGCCTTCCCCACAATACTCCTGGCATTGAAATAGACACACCTCAAAAGGTTATTTCCACCACACTCAACCCTTCCATTTGTGATTTTGCATGAACTAACCTGTCTTTTGACCCCTGCTCCACTATCTGCTCTGGCACTCTGGTACCCATCCTCCTGCAAATCTAGTTTAAACGCTCCCCAATAACACTAGCAAATCTCCCTGCAAGTATATTGGTCCCCTTGTAGTTTAGGTGTAACCCGTCTCTCTTGTACAGGTCCCACCTGCCCCAGAAGAGGTCCCACTGATCCAAGAATTGGAAACCCTGCCCCTTGCACCAGTTCCTCAGCCACGTGTTCATCCGCCCGAGCATCCTACTCCTGCCCTCACTGGCATGTGGCTCAGGTAGCAATCCTGAGATTACTACCCTCGGGGTCCTGCTTTTTAACTTCCTTCCAAGGTCTTTGTACTCACTCATTAGGACCTCCTCACTCTTCCTTCCCACGTCATTGGTACCGACGTGTATCACGCCATCTGGCTGATCACCTTCCCACTTTAGAACGCTGTGCACGCGATCGGAGACATCGCTGACCTTTGCACCTGGGAGGTAACAAACCATGCGGGAGTCTCTGTCCCGACCACAGAACCTCCTGTCCGTACCTCTGACCATCGAGTCCCCTATCACAACTGCTCTCCTCTTCTTCCTCCCACCCTTTTGCGCTGTAGAACCAGACTCAGTATCAGAGTTCCGGCTGTCGCAGCTTGTCCCAGGTAAAGCATCTCCCACAACAGTATCCAATTCAGTATACCTGTTGTGGAGGGGTCTGGCCACAGGGGAACCCTGCTCTGTCTGTCCTTTCACATTTCCATTTCCTCTCCTTACAGTAACCCAATTTCCTGTGCGCTGCTGCTTAGGTGTAACTATCTCCCTAAAGCTACTGTCTATAAACTCCTCATTCTCCCGAATTAGATGGAGGTCATCAAGCTCCTGCTCCAGTTCCCTAACACGCTTTGCTAGCAGCTGCAGCTGTATCCATCTTTTGCAGGTGCTGTCGTCAGGGACACCGGAGGTCTCCCTGATCTCCCACATCCTGCAGGAGGAGCATTCCAACATCTTGCCTGGCATTTTTTTTAACTCTGCGGAAAAACAGGAATAAACTTTCTAAAAAAGAAAAAAACGCCTCTCGCCTCTGCCTGTTCTGGTGGAAGCCCGTTTTGAGCCAAAGCCCTTCAGCTCTCACTCTGCCCCCTGCTCAGTCCGCTGCCCGCTAACAACGCTGCCCGCTCAAAAGTGCGCCCTACTTTTAAACCCTCCAAAACCTTCCCAGGATGCTGCTGGGCCTACTTCCTGTTTTGAAAAAACACGCTGAATTTTTTCACAAGTTTAACTGCAAAATAAATAAATAAATATAATGCACAAACAAGCTCCCTCACCCTCAGCCTGCTCCTGTGGAACAATGAGCTCCCTCATACTGTCACTCAGTAACACCTCTCTCCCCCGGAACCCTGTGTTACTGAATCTATCTCTGCTGATGTTAATCCAGCTCCCTCACACTGTCACTCAGTAACCCCTCTCCCCCAGTACCCTGTGTTACTGGCTGTGTCTGTACTGATGTTAATCCAGCTCCCTCACACTGTCACTCTGTAACCCCTCTCCCCCAGCACCCTGTGTTACTGACTGTATCTGTACTGATGTTAATCCAGCTCCCTCACACTGTCACTCAGTAACCCCTCTCCCCCAGCACCCTGTGTTACTGACTGTATCTGTACTGATGTAAATCCAGCTCCCTCACACTGTCACTCAGTAACCCCTCTCCCCCCAGCACCCTGTGTTACTGACTGTATCTGTACTGATGTAAATCCAGCTCCCTCACACTGTCACTCAGTAACCTCTCTCACCCCAGCACCCTGTGTTACTGACTGTATCTCTACTGATGTTAATCCAGCTCCCTCACACTGTCACTCAGTAACCCCTCTCCCCCAGCACCCTGTGTTACTGACTGTATCTGTACTGATGTTAATCCAGCTCCCTCACACTGTCACTCAGTAACCCCTCTCCCCCCAGCACCCTGTGTTACTGACTGTATCTGTACTGATGTTAATCCAGCTCCCTCACACTGTCACTCAGTAACCCCTCTCCCCCCAGCACCCTGTGTTACTGACTGTATCTGTACTGATGTGAATCCAGCTCCCTCACACTGTCACTCAGTAACCCCTCTCCCCCAGCACCCTGTGTTACTGACTGTGTCTGTACTGATGTTAATCCAGCTCCCTCACACTGTCACTCAGTAACCCCTCTCCCCCCAGCACCCTGTGTTACTGACTGTATCTGTACTGATGTTAATCCAGCTCCCTCACACTGTCACTCAGTAACCCCTCTCCCCCAGCACCCTGTGTTACTGACTGTATCTGTACTGATGTTAATCCAGCTCCCTCACACTGTCACTCAGTAACCCCTCTCCCCCAGCACCCTGTGTTACTGACTGTATCTGTACTGATGTAAATCCAGCTCCCTCACACTGTCACTCAGTAACCCCTCTCCCCCCAGCACCCTGTGTTACTGACTGTATCTGTACTGATGTAAATCCAGCTCCCTCACACTGTCACTCAGTAACCTCTCTCACCCCAGCACCCTGTGTTACTGACTGTATCTCTACTGATGTTAATCCAGCTCCCTCACACTGTCACTCAGTAACCCCTCTCCCCCAGCACCCTGTGTTACTGACTGTATCTGTACTGATGTTAATCCAGCTCCCTCACACTGTCACTCAGTAACCCCTCTCCCCCCAGCACCCTGTGTTACTGACTGTATCTGTACTGATGTTAATCCAGCTCCCTCACACTGTCACTCAGTAACCCCTCTCCCCCCAGCACCCTGTGTTACTGACTGTATCTGTACTGATGTGAATCCAGCTCCCTCACACTGTCACTCAGTAACCCCTCTCCCCCAGCACCCTGTGTTACTGACTGTATCTGTACTGATGTATCCAGCTCCCTCACACTGTCACTCAGTAACCCCTCTCCCCCCAGCACCCTGTGTTACTGACTGTATCTGTACTTGTACTGATGTTAATCCAGCTCCCTCACACTGTCACTCAGTAACCCCTCTCCCCCAGCACCCTGTGTTACTGACTGTATCTGTACTGATGTTAATCCAGCTCCCTCACACTGTCACTCAGTAACCCCTCTCCCCCAGCACCCTGTGTTACTGACTGTATCTGTACTGATGTTAATCCAGCTCCCTCACACTGTCACTCAGTAACCCCTCTCCCCCCAGCACCCTGTGTTACTGACTGTATCTGTACTGATGTTAATCCAGCTCCCTCACACTGTCACTCAGTAACCCCTCTCCCCCAGCACCCTGTGTTACTGACTGTATCTGTACTGATGTTAATCCAGCTCCCTCACACTGTCACTCAGTAACCCCTCTCCCCCCAGCACCCTGTGTTACTGACTGTGTCTCTAATGATGTTAATCCAGCTCCCTCACACTGTCACTCAGTAACCCCTCTCCCCCAGCACCCTGTGTTACTGACTGTATCTGTACTGATGTTAATCCAGCTCCCTCACACTGTCACTCAGTAACCCCTCTCCCCCAGCACCCTGTGTTACTGACTGTATCTGTACTGATGTTAAACCAGCTCCCTCACACTGTCACTCAGTAACCCCTCTCCCCCCAGCACCCTGTGTTACTGACTGTATCTGTACTGATGTTAATCCAGCTCCCTCACACTGTCACTCAGTAACCCCTCTCCCCCCAGCACCCTGTGTTACTGACTGTATCTGTACTGATGTTAATCCAGCTCCCTCACACTGTCACTCAGTAACCCCTCTCCCCCAGCACCCTGTGTTACTGACTGTATCTGTACTGATGTTAATCCAGCTCCCTCACACTGTCACTCAGTAACCCCTCTCCCCCCAGCACCCTGTGTTACTGACTGTATCTGTACTGATGTTAATCCAGCTCCCTCACACTGTCACTCAGTAACCCCTCTCCCCCAGCACCCTGTGTTACTGACTGTATCTGTACTGATGTTAATCCAGCTCCCTCACACTGTCACTCAGTAACCCCTCTCCCCCAGCACCCTGTGTTACTGACTGTATCTGTACTGATGTTAATCCAGCTCCCTCACACTGTCACTCAGTAACCCCTCTCCCCCCAGCACCCTGTGTTACTGACTGTATCTGTACTGATGTTAATCCAGCTCCCTCACACTGTCACTCAGTAACCCCTCTCCCCCAGCACCCTGTGTTACTGACTGTATCTGTACTGATGTTAATCCAGCTCCCTCACACTGTCACTCAGTAACCCCTCTCCCCCAGCACCCTGTGTTACTGACTGTATCTGTACTGATGTTAATCCAGCTCCCTCACACTGTCACTCAGTAACCCCTCTCCCCCAGCACCCTGTGTTACTGACTGTATCTCTACTGATGTTAATCCAGGCTCCCTCACACTGTCACTCAGTAACCCCTCTCCCCCAGCACCCTGTGTTACTGACTGTATCTGTACTGATGTTAATCCAGCTCCCTCACACTGTCACTCAGTAACCCCTCTCCCCCAGCACCCTGTGTTACTGACTGTATCTGTACTGATGTTAATCCAGCTCCCTCACACTGTCACTCAGTAACCCCTCTCCCCCAGCACCCTGTGTTACTGACTGTATCTGTACTGATGTTAATCCAGCTCCCTCACACTGTCACTCAGTAACCCCTCTCCCCCAGCACCCTGTGTTACTGACTGTATCTGTACTGATGTTAATCCAGCTCCCTCACACTGTCACTCAGTAACCCCTCTCCCCCAGCACCCTGTGTTACTGACTGTATCTGTACTGATGTTAATCCAGCTCCCTCACACTGTCACTCAGTAACCCCTCTCCCCCCAGCACCCTGTGTTACTGACTGTATCTGTACTGATGTGAATCCAGCTCCCTCACACTGTCCACTCAGTAACCCCCTCTCCCCCAGCCACCC